>NW_027467000.1:5000-72500 GCF_046128005.1 Genypterus blacodes | reverse complement strand
GATGGATGGAGAGTTAGATGGATGGAGGGTTAGATGGATGGATGGAGGGTTAGATGGATGGATGGAGGGTTAGATGGATGGATGGAGGGTTAGATGGATGGAGGGTTAGATGGATGGATGGAGGGTTAGATGGATGGATGGAGGGTTAGATGGATGGAGAGTTAGATGGATGGAGGGTTAGATGGATGGATGAGGGTTAGATGGATGGAGGGTTAGATGGATGGATGGAGGGTTAGATGGATGGATGGAGGGTTAGATGGAGGGATGAGGCGTTGTTGTTTTGAGGCGCTGACTTGTTCCATAATGGTTCCTTTCTTCTTCTGTGGTTTGGGTGGATGTGGCTCCAGAGTGGGAGGTTCTGGCTCCAGCTGCATGTGAGCGTCGCTGAAGACGCTCTGGGGCGACGTTACAGCGAGTCAAACATCGCTCATCGCCCATTTCTTCATTAAAGTTATCTCGTCTTTTAATGGCACACCTCGGGGGAACGCGACTTAATCCAAGCGTCGGGACAAAATACAGAGCGGAGTTCTCTAATGTTTCCTCACCGACTTCTTCTCCTTCTTCTCCTTCTTCTCCTTCCGTCTCTCCCTCTGTGACTCACACAGGCAGAAACACAATCTCTCGCTGTCGGCCCATTTCCCACCTACACACTCCACTCAAACGCACCCTGATAACAAGCATCATCTGTGTGTGTGTGTGTGTGTGTGTGTGTGTGTGTGTGTGTGTGTGTGTGTGTGTGTGTGTGTGTGTGAGGAGGCAGTGGGGTGAGAAATTGTTGCGTCTCTTCGGGGGGCCGGCACAAGTCATGGGAAATATGATTTATATCAAATCAGCCCTTTTTGCTAAGAGATCAGGTTTCTTTTTTTATTTCCATGTTGTCAGCAAAGGAGCTGTGCATCCATTCACTTCCTCTCTCCGCCATTATTCCCCCCGCTCTCTCCAACCTTCACCTCCGGCTGCTCCTTCCTCCCTCGCCAGAATTGAGTTCACCTCCTCCGGGCACGCCGACCTGATTGTGTCTGCAGACTGGATGAGCCCGGTGTTTATCATACAAGCAGGAGCTCCGTGTGTGTGTGTGTGTGTGTGTGTGTGAGCCGCTGAGTGAATGAAGGAGTCACAGCAGAACGACACGCAGAGAGGCTGGCTGATGGAGCTGATAGATCTGAGCCAGCAGCAAGATGTGGAATGGAAAAACTGAAAGAGAATGTTGTGTAAGGTGGATTTGTTTCTGAGTTGATGACTGCAAGTCCAAGTCGATTCACTGTGGTCACTCGAGGCTCTGTGGCCCTGTGACTCTGTGGCTCTGTGACTCTGTGGCTCTGCTGCTCTATATCACAGAGCGACTCACAGAGCGACTCAATAGACTGATCTGAAAGAGGAGCCCAGGCTTTGGATGAAAGCTTGGGCACCAAATGACTAAATGTAAACATAAACATAGACAATGCTGGCACATTTCATTCTAAAATTTAATTTAGAGATTTATCTCCTTAGAAAACTTTAAGTTCTTGAAAATCTCATGGAAAAATCAAAAAATGTATTATTCTATATAATATATATAATATAAGGAAAAGGAGGAAAACTTTTTTTTTTCAATCTTGATTCCCAAAAACTCTGTAGAATCTGAAGGCAGAAACCCTAAACACTCCTCTGCTCTCTCTCGGCTGTGGTGTGATCAGGTGTGAGTGTTACTATGCAGCCTTGTCTCAAACACAAACACACGGTGGCGTTCCACAATCATCTGTTTGGATTCACTGCGTCACCGTGGAGTTCAAGTGCAGTCAATGACTTCCTGTTGTGCTGTGAAGGTGAGAAGGCGAAAAAAAAGACAAAGTCAACAGGCTGAAGGAGTTTTTGTGATTTTCCGGTCGTCTGTGTTTTCGTCTCTGCTTACTTAAGACAGAAGCGTCGCTCTGCATGCTGGAGTTCGCGATAAGAGCCTCTCTCTCTCTCTCTGCCTCTCTCTCTCTCTCTCCGCCGCCTGAGCAGATGGAAATCCAATTTCACCTGAAAACACGGAGCCTAAATTGCTGCCTGGTCTGCATAAACACAACGTGCGAGTGGATCCGGCTCATCTGCGTCTCACCGTCGCAGCCTCGCCCCCCTGCTGGCCAGATTACAGGCCTGAACACACGCCCATGTTTCCCTTCCTCTCATAAAGAGCCCAAACCTGCTGTAGCCTGTATAGCTGCTGTGATATGATGCACTTAGGTGATTATGGAGTCACACCTAGATGTTACAGTGACTCGCTGAAGCTCTCACGTCTTCACTCAACAACCCTGGCATTAAGGAGAACGGTTATGTTTCATGGCTGCAGCTAGTTTGAGGGTTGGACGTTGAGGCTCAGCTGGACACACTTTGCTTCTTCACCATCTGATCGCTGTAGCAAAGAGTCATCGCCCTCTTGAACTAAGTAGCTTTAGTACAAATACCTCTTGAACTTGAACTAAGTAGCGTCAGAGCTCCTACATGGACATGCACCGACTGACCAGTAGGGTTCACCACTGTAGACGCCTGACATGGACGCAGCCAATAGAAACTGTAGGAGCTCCATGTGGGCTTAAATGGATTAACGGCCTTCATCTAAACGAGGCGTGCGGCTCTGTTTCTAACTCGTCAGCTCGTCAGTCTTTACATTTGTGCTACTTCACACGGCGGCACATTTGTAACTTGTCGTCCTTGATTCAGCTTCCTCCTCTTGTTGTCTTTGCGTCTCCTCGTCTTCATATTTTGTGCCCGACACCAGTGTGAGTGTGTTGGTGTTGGCGTGTGTGTCCTCTGTGTGCTTTTGTTTGATTGCCTAGTAAATCAATATTACATGAGCAGCAGGGTGACCGAGCCAACACAGCTGTGATTTGTTGATTATTTCATGTCTAAAAAAGCCACTTTTTGTTAATGCGGCGTTATCGCCCAAACGTTACAGTTCAGCGCACATCCTGGAGCCGCTCGTCTCCTTTGTGACGGCTGGTTGCAATCTCAGGTAATAGATTGGAATCTTACTTTGCTTTTGTTGTTTTTGTTGTTGCCGTTGCTGACAGCGTTTTCTGTTTCTCAGGTTGAAGGATGTCAATTCCACTTTCAGCCGCTCTGACATTTAAATGCCCCACTGCACCGCCTTGTTTGGTTCTGACACCGTGTGTGTGTGTGTGTGTGTGTGCGCGCTCCAAAATCTAAATATTTAGAGCCTGCTTTATGTCTGCTACTTGTTTTCGCTCTTGAGTGGAGATGAAATCGTGCCTTCCTCGTCAGCGGAGGAGGAGGAGGAGGAGGAGGAGGTTGTTTTCCTCTCATTATCTGTCGATGCCTCTGCTTTACCTTGACCCGAGCGCTCCGGTGTTTTATTACAGGCCTGTCTCTGTGCCAATTGGAATAAATAAGAACACAGCACAAAGTCGACGCGGTAAAGAGCAGCGGACGTGAACGGCCCACACACACACACACACACACACACACACACGCGTGCACACACACCTGGTAATGCATGGGTGAGCAGGTTGTTCTCTCCTTTTGTTTCGGCCCCTTGCTCGCTCCATGCAGAAGTGATTTACTGTTCAAATTAAGGGCCGAGCTCCGTATGATTCATGGCACCACAGCGTCCTTTACATAACGAAGCCATTACAAAGATTAGACTCACCCAAAGCGTCTCTGTGTCTCTGTGTCTCTGTGTCTCTGCGTCTCTAATCAAACACGGGCAAACCCATTCCAAAAGCCAAATCTCTATCTGACAAAAGTTATTGAATGCGTCCCTAAATGTCCCAGGAGGAGAGTCTCTGTTGGTGACATCCATCTTGTGTGCCTCCATGAGGGGCGGAGCTGACAGAGGCACAGAGAGAGAGAGAGAGAGAGAGAGAGAGACACATGGAGGTACGGCCGAAGCTATTATCCTCGTCTGTGCCTCAGCGCTCACTGGGAGGATTCAGACAGCAGATAAGCAAACACAGGAAAGGATCAACAATAGAAACATCTGAGCTGTCTCACTTTCATGTTGTTTGTGCTTTGAGGAGCTGTGGAAGTCAAAAGTGACAAAGTGGTCGTCCTTCACTTTGCTCAGGAGCCCAAACAGGAGAGAGGCTGGGAGTTTGGAGAGGAGATGATTCTGTTCTTCATTTAAGATTAGCTCCTTCTCTCTCTCTCTCTCTCTCTCTCTCTCTCTCTCTCTCTCTCGCTCTCTCTCTCTCTCTCTCTCTCTCTCTCTCTCTCTCTATCTATCTTCTGCCCTTGTTGAAATGTCACTTTTTGTACCTGAACATATAAATCTGAAATGTTTAAAGAGAAAGACATGGAATTTTGTGAATGTGATGATTATTAAACTCACTCTCTCTCCCCTCTCCCCTCTCCCCTCTCCCCCCTCTCTCTCCCTCTCTCTCTCTCTCTCTCTCTCTCTCTCTCTCTCTCTCTCTCTCTCTCTCTCTCTCTCTCTCTCTCAGCCTGTAAGTGTAACAGCCATGCCAGCGTCTGTCACGTCAACACTGGAAAGTGTTTCTGCACCACGAAAGGCATCAAGGGCGACCAGTGTCAGCTGTGAGTATAAACAGCACCAAGTGTGTGTGTGTGTGTGTGTGTGTGTGTGTGTGTGTGTGTGTGCGCGTGCGGTTGTGCATTTCTTAAACGTACATTTTACTGCTAATTGCTCTTATAATGCTTCAGTTGTTAATGTGTGTGTGTGTGGTTTCCTGGTGGGCTCTGAGACATTCCCTCCAGCTAATTGTTTTTTAATGTGGTTGATTACTTTCTTTAATTTACACTCTAACATTACAAAGACAAATCTAGTAAAAAAAAGAGGCATTGTGTTTATTATTGTTTGTTACACACACACACACACACACACACACACACACACACACCAACATCTTGAGGCTTACCTGCTACAGATCATTTCCTGACCCTCATGTTTAACTTTGACCTTCACCTTCTTTGCTTCAGTCTGACCTCTGTGTGACCTCTGAGCCTTCATTTAACCTGAACTCAACTCCTGACCTCAATATGAGCTCCATCCACAACTCACTGCACATGTTCACCCTCAACTTTGATTAATGGAGATCAGCTCTCCCCCCTCTCTCTTTGTCTGTCTCTCCCTCCTCTCTCTCTCTCCCTCCTCTCTTGCTCTGCCTCCCCCTCTCTCTCTCTCCCTCTCCTCCTCTCTCTCCCCTCTCTTTCTCTCTCTCTCTCCATATCTCTCCCTCTCTCTCTCTCTTCCTCTCTCTCCCTCTCTCTCCCTCTCTCTCCCTCTCTCCATATCCCCACCTTTCTCTCTCTCTCTCTCTCTCTCTCTCCCTCCCTCCCTCCATTCGCTTTGCTGAGTCGCTCCAAAGTGCTGTGGTGACTAGAGGGCCGTTTGTTTGTCGTTTTCATTATGAACGAGCTATTTCCCCTCGTGGGGCGGGAGGTTTATGCCCTCGGGTTGCAAGCAGGTGTGTGTGTGTGTGTGTGTTTGTTTTGTTCAAAGCCAGAAAGAAATGATGGAGCTGTTAGTGAAATCAGGGTTTCCTCTCTCCTCTCCTCTCCTCTCCTCTCGTTTCCACACACAGGTTGAGGTTAACTCATCCTCTCTTCTTTCTTTTCAACGTTTGGCTCCAGGGCAGCGACACTGACATATTGGAAACAGCACCTGATTGGCTCAAATCTCGACCTGAGTGTTTTCTGCAGCTGAAATCTAACAAACAAAAGACATCAGTTATAATAAGGTGTAAGGATAGTGAGGCTAAACGTGTGAGGTCTCCCTGTAAGAGAGCAGTCAGCATCAGGAATGACTCAGTGGGATTTATGTGTGTGTTTCCATGTAATTGTTTAGCACTAATGGAGCTTGATTGCGTCTCTGCATCACCTTATCCTGATTTCTCCACTTACTTCCTCCTCTCGTGCACAAAGTTGTTTTGTCTGCCTGATTGATTCTGTTGATTTGGCTTTAATTGGCCTCCTCTCCAAACGCACACACACACACACACACACACACACACACACACAGCTCCTAATTAACTGCTCATTTACGTCTTTGGCTGAACTCCACTGCAGTCGGGAGCTTTCTCCTGCGGTTGTTAAGCGCACATTGATTCTCACTTACTGCTACGCCCTCCCCCGCAATCCTGACCTTTAATCTCTGCGTTGTTAATGTGTGTGAGGGTTTTATAGAAGCAGCAGAGAGAGGGGACGCACACTGGATTTGCCACTTGTGTGTTTTGGAGTGGTGAGGCGTTCAGGTCCTGTGCGGTCCTCATCTCGTCCCCCATTAGGTCGCTGTAAGCTGCTTAAGCGTCCATCCGCTCTGTGATTCTGTGGCAAAAGGCAGATGGTAGTCTGTGGTTGCCATGGCCTTTACGTCTTCTTACCATACGTCTCTCTTTGCAACGCACAACTCTGATTAAATGGCGTCATTCTACAGTCACTGAAGTTCCTAACAGACGGCTCAGCTCCTCTGTTTGCTGCTGTAGATTGACGAGGGAGCATTTCTATCTGTGAAATAGGAAAATGATTCAAAGTGTTTCTGGATCATTTGAGGCCAGAGGGAATCAGATTGATCACAGGAAGTGTGTGTGTGGTGAAACAGACTCAGATCTCAATCAGATCCTTTGTGGTGATGGAGTCCAAAGCCCCCATTCTTTCTTTCTTTCTTTCTTTCTTTCTTTCTTTCTTTCTTTCTTTCTTTCTTTCTTTCTTTCTTTCTTTCTTTCTCTCACGACATGGGGCTGAAGTTGCTATAGGATACAGATCCATGACAGCATACAGAGAGTTCAGGGTCAAAGGTCAGAGGTCAACATATTAGTATGTAACTAAACCTACAGCTTCATGTGGAGGAGCTTTAAGAGGCTCTAACAGGTGTACATGGATCCATAAGGGTCCATTTAAAGACCTGCAGACCTGAAGAGACGCACAAACATCTACACACTGACACACTGACAGAGGAAGAGGAGTGACAGAGGTCAGATTAGTGTTTTATAGCCTGTGTGTGTGTGTGTGTGTGTGTGTGTAGATGTTGTCCTAATGAATCTCTGAGTGCAGATAAAAAGCTGAGCACATTCAGGACCAAAGTGTGTTTTCAGCAGAAACCTCACTTTACCGCAGTAAGACCTCTTAAACTGAGTTGTGTTCGTCTATTAGAGCCAAACTTTTCTCGCCACGTTTTTCCTTTTATCGCTGTCCTAAACTGTTTGATTTACGCCCGGAGCTTTTTTTTGAGGCTTCTCTGTGTGTTTTAAGGCCTCGTCCTTGGTCCGGCTTTATAGAGGGATGAAATATTCAGTATCCGGTGCTGCTCTGTAACCCAACCAGCAACCCCCCCCCCGCCCCCTCCCCCCTCCCACCCTCACGCACAAACACCCCATTGAGCACGAAGGCTGTAAACCTTATCTGCCCTCTGCTTCTCGCCTGCTTGTTCCTCTTTTTCCTCCCCTCCGTCCTTCTTCTCTCCCGTTTCTGCTCCGTCTCTCACTCCCTCTCTCACTCCCTCTGCTTCGGGTCGGTGATTTGTTGTCCCGGCCTTCACTGTTACAGTGTTCTGATGCCTGTTTTATATGTTGGTACTGATGTTGAAAATGACTATTGAGAGGGCTTTTGTGTTGTATAGCATCTTCTCCTACCATGGACAGAGAAGAATGTTACAAGTCAAAATTATTGTGTAACTGACGGCGGAGTTAATGCACGAGTCGCACAACCGACAGTCGTCTAGAGATCTTTCAGAAAATCCCCCAGTCAGACGTTTGGATGCACACTAATGTATATATTTTCTGTTTCGGTCGGCGTCTTTGAGGGAAGGGAAACGCTACAGGCTGATCAATACGTTCCTCTTCCTCCGCCTTTAGAGGCTGATTATAGCGGGGGTGGTAAAGCTGTAGCTGCAGTATCTGCTGGTCTTTGGAGAAACACTTCATTTCCTCAAGACCCCAGATGTTGATGAGAAGAGAATTCCTATTATCTTTGCGGAAACAATCAAAGAGAATCTCGCTTGTGTTTTTGAGACGATGCTTATTTGACGCTGTGCCTGTTGTCGTTAGTTACTGTCGTACAGTTACGTCGCCTCACTGTTCATTGGTTGAAGTTTGAATTGCAGTCGGTTTGTGTGATTAAACTGTTTATTGTTGAGTCAAGCGTGTCGTCACACTCAGAGCACGTGGTGACGGACGTGTGCAGGCCAACACTCTTTGGTTTTAGAGGTTTCTTTTCCATTTTTCTCCAAGCTTCAAAAGGCTGCACATGGCTGTTTACCAGCGTGCAGGTTTAATGCCGACCCTTATGGGGCTGCAGCTATGGCAGTAAACACCTCTCTTAAATTCTACCAGATGATTTCCATATCTACGCACAGATGCAGAGCAGCTTCCAACAGGAAACACAGAAACCCTTCAGAGCCAAGTTAAAAGCCTCCACTTTACCATAACAATTAAATTTCACCTTCTTATCATTTTTCTTAGCTTTTTTCCCCATTCGCGCCGTGGTTGAATGTAAATGTCTCACTTTTTGTTCCGCAGCGCCAGGCGGTAATTTTCCGATCTCTGAGCACTTCAGGTTCTCGCCATCCATTTTGACATAAATCCCAAATATAAGCTAAACTGTGACACTGGGGCGTTTTCTTACTTAAATTCCTTCCGCTATTTGTTCAAATCTACGTCCTCCAGAGGTGCAGAAATGACCGCAGGTGAACTCAGCTGATCTGGAACTGCGTGTCAACACAGAGAAACACAGGCTGTGACGATGTGGAAGGTTTGGACTTGGAAACACTCCATGATAAAATAATAATTTTGGTGAATCAAGATCTTCAACTCTGAGATTCACATTTAACAGGCAGCAAAGACGGAGACGATAACAACTGAGTGAAAACAGCAGCTGATGGGTAAAGAAACGAGTGAAACGCTGGAGATTTGACCGAACTTTACATCCAAATGAGGTCACGGACTTTATTTGTTTGTTTGTTTGTTGTGTAGATGTTTGGTCAGGAGGTCTTTGGAGTTTGATGCGGTTTGTTTTGGTGTTTTGGTTCCTGCTGGACGGTGGAGAAGCTTCAGTCAGAGCAGGACTCCTAGCTGTGCCACTAAAATGCTTACTTACTTTTTGTGTAACAAAACAAAACTTTCTGACTTGTGCGTGCTGGAGGGCCCTCTTGTGTCCTCGCACTCGGAAACCTTGAATGTTTTTCAGCCTGAACAGAATTCCACCCTGTGACCTTTGGATGCGTTTATTCTTTAATATCGGCTGCTGAATCCATTTCCCCCCAACGTTTCCATGGAAAAATCCTTCAGTCGCAGCATATTGAAAATTATATAAGCTTCTACTCCAGCGTTGTTATTTTCTCTCTCCACTGTTCAAGGTGTAAGTAGTAACCAGGTGTGTGTGTGTGTGTGTGTGTCCCTGGGTAAATGACACTGGCTAGACATGATTGTCAGGGAAATGGCCTCTAAAAGGGCTCGGAGGGGACAATACATGCAACAGGGCCACACACTCACACACTCACACACACACACACATACACACACACACACACACACACACACACACACATCTTTGCAAAAATCAGCGTCTGAGTGCTAATGCTGTTATTCTTCCTTTCTTTCCTGCTCGGCCTGCCTCTCCTTTCCTGTGTCGATCCAGATGTGACTCAGAGAACCGTTACCTTGGGAACCCTCTGCGAGGAACATGTTATTGTAAGTATCCCGCTGATGCTTCACCTGAGTCTCCCACATCTCTGTGGACCGACAACACACACTCGTAAATACACAACAGTCAATTCACTGTTTGAGTTTATAGGTGTTTGTATTTACACTCCATCTTGTGCTCACGGAAAACCTGGAGAGTCCTGGAATGTTGGAAAAGGAAAAACTAACAAACCCCAGATGTTTGTAGTGGAAGTATAAACTGTATTGTTCTATTGTGATGAAAACAAATCAAATTCCTTTCGTTATAATTGGATGAGTTTCAAGACGGGGCCTACGCAGTCCTGGGTCATCTATTGGTCATTGATGAAGATGAAGATGATCAAGAAGGTACTAACACAGTGGGGTTTCAGAGAGCGTTGTTGTTTGGTCCTGATTCATGCTACTGAGTCAAACCAACAGAGCAACGTCTCTCCAGCTCACTAGTAGGGAAGAAGAAGAAGAAGTTAACTCTGAAGAACCCATAATGCAATGCAAAACGGTCACAATTGCTTACCCAGATTTGTGTGAGAGAGCAGATGTGGGCAGGGCGGGATGAAGAGTTCCTGTCCAGGGAAATTGTTCTGATTCCAGATGCGAACACGGATCACATCGACTTAGCTCGTTTACAACAAATTGCTGGTTTTCCCTCTAAAGGGCAGACGGAGGAGGAACGCTCCAGTCAAAACAGATGTTATGTGGCGCACACACACACTCAGGCGCACGCACACACACACACACACACACACACACACACACACACTTGCTCTCAGTCTATGAATTGCCGTCATCAATTTTAATATTACAGCACAGTGGAATAAGGTTCAAGTCCTGTCAATGTCAATAGCTCTCCAGTTTGAGTGGAGCCATCATCGCTGCGGCGAGCGAGCGAGCGAGCGGGGCTGCAGAGGACGCAGCAATCAGAGGAGTCGTGCGCCCGACTGCAGCGGTCACTGCAAGTACGCCTTTGATCGCACAACAACAACTCCTGCTGGAGAGCGCAGGTGGAGACGGCAGCGCTCAGCCTCTAACCTTTGAACCCTAACTCATATACTCCAGGTTCACTCCCCCTCAGATTCCTCAGGTCCATATGCATCCGTCCATACAAACCAGCTACATTTACATTTACATGCTATAGCTCATCAACACCTTCTGCATCAGCCTGTCTGCTGCCTTCAGGTCGGAGGGTTGAAGGCACTAGATGGCACCAATGCAATGCCCTTTCAGTGCCCGCTGTCCAATGGCACACACACACACACACACACACACACACACACGCCTGCACTTGCTCCCTGCCATCACTATGGTCACAGCTGAAGTGCTGTGTGTATTTGACGAGGTCGTGTTCTGCCATTAATGTGACATTATCTCTGGGCTGTCTATGAAACGGGGCTGGCTGTGTTTGACTAAGGCCCAGCTCATTCAAACACGGACGCACAAGTCCACAAACACACACACAGACGCATGAACAGTGTGTGTGAGTGACTAAGGTAATATAAATGACAGATATAAAAGCCATCCATTTGGCTGTGCCGGGAGAAAAGCAGCCTCAGCTCAGATACGGCTGACGTCAATATTAGCCCCGAACGTCAACGGAAAGATGACAATGACGAAAGCGATACTGATGATCAAACAGTTTTATCTGCTTCTGTACAGCTGCGTACCAAGTGTACCTGAGACTGGACTGACTGGAGGGGACTTTGATGTGAATGGATGGGGAGATGTTTTCAGACAGACGACAGAAGAGAATAGATGGAAGGAGAGGGGGAGAGAGAGAGGCAGAGACAGAGAGAGAGAGAGGCAGAGAGAGAGAGGAGTGATAACCCAGGATCTGTCCATGTGTCAGTGAGGTCCTGAAATGCGGAACAGAGCATAGAAACATATCCGAGCTGTTTTGAACGTCTTCCTGAAACGAGACGATCAACAAAGAAAAACCCAAACGTTGGCTCAATGGTAGAATGTCAGGTATAGATGTGAGGTTTCCCCTCTGTGAGTCTGCTGGTCTGCTTCACAGAGCAGCAGGCCTGACAGCAGAGCGTTTAAAGGCCACCGGGTGGAGGAAGAGAGGTTAAGCGCCTGCATAAAAACTCTTTAAAGGTGAAAAGAAAACCGTTACGCAGAACAAACTACCGTCTAAGGTTGAACGGCTGAACGTCGTAACCAGGCGAGCCCCTTGATGTCTGATCTGAGCCAGACCTGCTTAAGAATCTACACTCCTCCTCCTCCTCCTCCTCTCAGTTTCTGTCCTCTCTCTCTCCCTCTCACTCCCTCTTCGACGTGCGGGCAGCTGCTCTTTCAAAGTCAGACCTGAGCAGCCTGGTTGACCGTGAACTGCAGCAGCCGCAGATCAGACAGCTGTTTGGAAGGGGGGCTCTCCAAAGATCAGCTCTTGACAAATGACACTGTTTTTGTCAGGACGGAGGTGGGATGAGCCAACGTGTCCAGAATCCTCCCTCTATGTGTGTGTGTGTGTGTGTGTGTGTGTGTGTGAGAGAGTGAGAGAGAGAGAGATTGTTCGGTAAATCTGTATTCACCTATTGCAGCCCTCAAGGTGAGATCATCTCTGTTAATGCTGCAGACACTTTCAAAGTAGCTTGATGAGCTTCACCTCCACTTCTTTATTTGTTGGTCTGTGGTTTCAACCTGGAATGGAGATGAATGTGTGCAGAAAGGTAAAAAAGGTAGGCGTGAAGGTAAACAATACTGTGTGTGTGGATACGTATCAGGGACACACACACACGGGGACGAGGCAGGACTTTGTTTCAGACAACCAAAGAATCTCCAAATGAAAGGCTTATTTCTGCGAACATGTTATAATGGAAGCCAATTACTTTGTAGCGTCTGACAGAAAGCCTTTCACAGAAACTCATCAAGTCATCGAGTGTAGAGATTGTGTGGCGACGCAGCGCTGAGACAAAAAACACACAAAGAATCAGGCCACAAAAGGCTTTTCTGCCTAAATCTATATTTTTATTTATTTTATTATCTATCTCAGCCGCAAATCAAGTCAATAGTGTAAAGCTTTGTGATGATGTCATAAATAACCTCGAGGCACAAAGCCGTTACAGAAACACAACAGAAGCTCTTGGAAAACAACTCAATGCTCTTTACACAAAGAGATTTGTACAAACGTTCCTTTGCACACATGAACAGGATAATTAAATGTGATGAACCTTTCCCGTGTGATGTCACAGGTCACATGATGTCACAGAAGTTGTAGCTTTGTAAAGGACAGTAGCACTTTATTCAATGTCTGATGAGGAAGAATGACTTTGTGAGACGAAACAGAAACTCTCCGCCTCTCTTGAACGATCGCATCATTTGGATATTCAGCCTCATTACTGTGACGAAATGGAAGTTAACAGGTGTCAAACTCTGGACTGGAGACACTCTGTAGCATCTGAGCCTCCATCCCTCCAGACAGCAACACAATCAGCCTGCCTGACCTCACACACACATCGTGTCCTACAGCACAAACAGAGGGGATCGGATGATGCAACAAGCTGTAATCAAATAATAGATCATCAATCACAGACGACTGTCAGAAATCCACAGAGCTGAGATGTTTGTTTGTTTGTTGAATTCCTCCCTGAAGCAGAAGGATCAACTCTCCCCTGTCATATGAACCAGCAGCAGCCTGATGAGAAGTCTCCATAACGAGCTTTATGAGCCGCCTCCCCGGGTCCACGCTTTAATGAGCCACTGTCGCATCCCATCACAGTTCAGTAGGAGGACATCTAATTAAGGACGTCCACGAGTCTCCACCCGCTCCCACCGCACGGACCAGCACCAGGAGTGGGAATACCAGTTAGCACCGGTCTGTCCACGCCGCCGCCGCCGCCTCAGGGCCTGCTGGGAAAGAGCAATCAGGCCAGACTGAAGAGGCTTTAATGTTCACTGACAGCCAGACAGGGACGAGCAGAGCGCTGCACGGTGGACACGGGGGTAAAACACGCCAGCGCCGCCACAGAGACCTGCTGCTTCCCCCCACCGTGAGGGGGAGGAGGCAGAGGAAGAAGAATTAGGGATTGACGGGAAAAACCAAAGTAGGAATTCTTAATTTATAATGACGGTGACTTAAGCGGGACTGCTTAGGCCGAAAGAGGAAGTGAAGTTCAGAGTTCAGTGTTACTCCATATATGGGCATCACTTACTTGTTTGTTCTTCAATCATTTATTTAGAATTTATTTAGAATTTTCTTACATTTATTTAATTATTTTCTCTCATTTCTTAAGATTTTTTCAAGAATGACTTTAGCCCCTCAGCTCTGTCTACGTCCCTGTATCATTACTGTGCTTACTCATCCAGAAGGTTCAGGGTCAAAGGTCAGAGTTACTATAGGACAGATATCCATGACAACATACAGAGGGTTCAGGGTCAAAGGTCAGATGTCAACATATTAGTATCTAACTAAACTTCTAGCTCCATGTAGAGGAGGCTTGAACACGTGTTCATGGATCCATCAGGCTCCATTCAGAAACCACAATCATCTACACAGTGACATGAATAAATGATAGTCGCCTGTCCCTCCAGGTGACCTTGACCTCCTGTCAGGTCCACGTGTCGTCCTCACGTTAACCTCCTGTTCCCTGTGAGCGTCGCTCCGTCTGTGCCTCGCTCTCTCAGCCGGGTGTTACAAATGGAGAGTAATGACTTGTTAACAAGCATTAAATGAAACCCGGGCGAGACGTGGCACGGCGACGCCCTGACGCCGTCGGCGTGCTCACGCTGGTTTGGGATTTCTCTTCCAAGCCGCCTGCTGGAGTATCAGATTACGTTTCACTCCTTCTCCCCCCGCAGTGTTTTTGTTTCATATAGGCTGAATCAACTTACATATTATGGTAATGCGATCGTCCGCCTGTGAATGTGTGATATTAACGCGGGCCGCCTCTCCTCCGGTCCTGTCGGGGTTTGCTAATACCTTTAGCGTTAGCGTGATGGGATTCATCCGGCGTGAGACGAGGCACGCGTCTGCGTGTAATTGAGATTGTCTAAGTGAAATTGCCGTCAGATTTCTCAGATGGGATTTAATATTAGGTGGGATGAACTTTGAAAGTGTTGTTCCGCTGTTATTGCTAACGGGCCGGGAACACAGAGGAGCCGGTGTAATCTGTTGTTTTTCCGTAGATGTGTCGAGGTGCGCTTGACTCATTTGTTTTGTGTTGACTCGGCACAGTGCTGGCAGAAGTACTCAGGTCTGTGGATAAAGAACTTTAAGTTGATCAGGAGCTTAGCTGCTTAGGAAGTGAAGGTTTGACTGATTTAGTGAAACGATTAGGTGCTGATCGGCCTGAAGGTGGCGCTATACTGACCGCCTTTACTTCTAAGCCTCTCCTCTCCTCTCTCCTCCTCCCCTCTAGGGTACTGATGAAATCTCTTAGTGAACATGATTGTTCGGATGCTTGCTCATGTTGTATTGATTGGTTCATATGCTTGTGTAAGAAACTGTCCTCCCTGTGTGTGGGTGTGTGCGTGTGTGTGTGTTGTCACTGATGGAGATCTTTCGGCACGACTCCTCCACTGTAGCCTCGTTGGTCTAATTGAATATTGACTCACGGTCTGCACCGGATATTTGTACTTCCATAAGTCTGTCTGTGTTTGTGAGGTCAAAGGTCGGACAAATCTGGGAGAAATACATCAGATTAAACTTCAATATTACTAATATTAGTCATCGCAAAACACACCTAGCACTCTCTCTCTCTCTCTCTCTCTCCCTCTGTTGCCTAGACAACCTGTTGATCGACTACCAGTTCACCTTCAGTTTGCTTCAGGAGGACGACCATCACTACACAGCCATCAACTTCATGGCCACACCTGAGCAGGTAACACACACACGTGTACATATGAGACGTCTACATACTAACTCCAGTCTGTGTGGTCATATTAGTGTCTAACTCAGCTTCTAGCTCCATGTAGAGGAGCTTTAGAGGCTCTAACTCTTGGTGATTGATCCATAAGGCTCCATTAGAGACCCGCAGAGCTGAAGAGAACCACAGATCAATAAACATGTCGAGTTTTTCATATTTGTGAGAACGTTTCATGGTTACCTTCACAGTGACTATCACCGTGGTAACATGCATGTTGTGTCTTTGTTCTTGCAGGCCAATAAGAACCTGGACATATCCATCAACGCCTCCAACAACTTCAACCTGAACATCACCTGGTCTCTCAGCTCTACAGGTACTTCCTCTCCACTGCTGGACTGATTGATTCTTCAGAGTCGATACGAGCAAACAGAACCGTGAATCCAAAATCAGATTAACTTCACTTCTCAGAGCCTCGTGAACCCGTGATCCCTCATCAGTCTCCATTAAAGAGGGGATGAATCACATGGGTGCACTAATATGAGGCTCTTATTACATCAGATTCAATCAAAACCAGGCAAGTTTTCATATTTAAAAACACTTTTTTTGGCAGAATGTTCTCATTAGATTCTGATATGAGTCCACAAAGAGCCGCCCACTGATGGAATCTGATTTGGAAACCTTTGAGCCCATTGAGAAGATGGTGTAGACTGTAATGTGATCATCAATACTGCCCTGTGTGTGCGTGCGTGTGTGTGTGTGTGTGTGTGTTCAGTCTGTTTATTGTTCTCATATGCTAAGTAGTTTCCACTGGTGGCCGAGTGTCCTTAAGTAAAAGCCTCAGATCCTCTTCCTCTTCCTCCTCCTGCTCCTCCTCCGCCGCCTCCTCCCTGCAGACTAAACACATCCCGAGCTCTTTGGAACGTCGGCATTACGACGTTTTATACATTTCTCCTTCTGATTTCAATTAAGATTAAAGCGCTGTGCTTTCACACTCGTGTGTCTGTGGGGGCCAGAGCTTCTTTGGTTTGGGACTGTGGGAGCCGTGTGTGTGTGTGTGTGTGTGTGTGTGTGTGTGTGTGTGTGTGTGTGTGTGTGTCTGGTGGTTTATGAGCCTGATAAAGCAGGAGGTGGGAATGTTTTATTCAGGGTCCGTTTACCATAAAACAATAATACTGAAGGACACTGAGCTGCTGAAATATTTTTACAGAAGTTTTTACAGAATTTCAGAATTTTCAGCAAATTTTACTCCCAACCAAACCACATTTTAGTGATATATCAGAGGGCGAAGGCAGATTTGTGAGCTGATCCATGCTGGTTTGATCTTAGTTTAGCAGGAGTGTATTGATCAGCGCGTCAGTGTGTGTCACCTGAATGTAGAAATACCATTGTACATCCTCTCTCTGTGTCCTTGGAACGAGCAGAGTGTGTGTGATGCGTCGCCACATTGATAGTATAGTTAGAATAAAGGGTTTGGTGGAAGAAGATGATGAGTTCAAATCCCTTGAGACAATTACAAGACATTAATCCATTCATTCATTTATTCCAAGAACTGCTTCATACATAAATCATTATTACCTTCGCCTGTTTTAGAGTGCTTTAATTAGACAATATCACTTGTAGGTAAGTGGTTAATTATGTCATTTATATTTAATGTAGTCTTTAGTCATTTATCAGCCAGAGCTCATTTGTTAATCCTCTGCAAGTCACAACTGCTGAATGTTCAAGCCTCAGCCGTATTCAGGGGGACGTCGTGTCTCCTCTCCTCCATTTAGTTTCCAAGTTTCATCCCAAATTATTAATTGATAGAACTGAGAAGATAAATGTCATAAATACAGGTGAGTAGTTGCTGGGGCGCTTCAAATTCCCACAGCACCTGAACTACCCACAGACGAGCCAATGTGACTCCAGTACACAATGTGGCAGCAATGCAACCACATCTGTTTGCCAAATGTGAACAAGAACTGAGGCGCTAGCAGTTTGATGTGCAGCAGAAACAAACAAACAAACATGAGGTTGGTCTCTGTGCTGGAGGTGAAAGGAGGAGAAGGTTCTCACACTGTGGGGCCATGACACTGTGGTGGACATCATTGATTAGTTTTCCCTTCATGCTCTCCTGTGTTGTTTTCACAGCTGGGACCATCACCGGTGAGGAGATGCCCATCATGGCGAGGACCAACATCAAGGAGCACAGGGACAGCTTCTCCTGCGAGAAGTTCAACTTCCGACTCCATCACAACATCACCTTCTACGTCTACGTCTCCAACTTCAGCTGGCCCATCAAGATCCAGGTAGGAGTCCAAACCTCTGGAACCAGGAGCATTACAAACAGAACCAGACGTATGAAGCCTCTCATACGGCCTGCAGGTCATCAATCCGTCAATGAATTTGTTGCGACTTAGAAAACTAGAATTTGGGGACGGATTCGGTTTCCCATATTTGTCATATATAACACCAACATGTGATACTGTCTCCCAGGTCATAAATATTGGTTCCCAAATGTGTTATGTGGCTCTCAAGGGTTTAAAATCAGTTCCTAAATTTGTTTTGTATTGTAATACCCAATATTTTGTAAATGCATTCCAAAATTAGTTTAATTCCCAAATTAAACTGGGACATTTACACTTAACCCCACCGTCTCCCATGGTTATAATCCGATGTCACAGTCCCTCGATATTCCAAATCCTGGACACTGCCACCAAATCCAAAGGTTGTTAGCAGTCCTAGTTTGGTTGGTGTGAGTGTGTCCCATAAACAAACAACAATCCTCCTCCTCCTCGTCCTCGTCCTCCTCCCTGTGGTGGCTCATATGTCAGTGAGTCAAGTCTCTTTGCTGAACCCACAGAGCTGACAGGACATTGAGCATAAACTGTTCTGAAAACTGTTTTGCAAATGTACTCTCACATTTAATGACCTGTGAGTTTGCCACTGTCTCGCCATTAATTATGCAGCTCCGGATTAAATCTGCAGGCGGCAGCCGCACACACTAAATATTCTCGCCCGGGCCTTATGATCCATTAAATTGAAGTCGACTTTTAGCGGTGATATTTTAAGATGACTGTCACACGGCCTGCCAGCTGATGGATGCAGCGGAGAAGTGACAGAATGGAGAAATTAGGGAAGAGGGAAAAACGGGCCGGCTGAGACGAGCCAACAGTCACAACGTCCGGCGAGGGAAAATGGAGAATGACTAATAGACAGATGGAGGGAAGGAAGAGAGATAAAGATGTAGAGGAGAGGATGGATGGGTGGAGGAGCGGCAGATGGATGAGGCCACCTGACTGTCTGCCGGGCCCGCTCTGCTCCCCTCTCTTCTCCGGGGGAAACGGAACTCATGTGGCGGTTAACCCTCAGTGCGTCAGCGGTCACGGAGACGGGCTGCCAATGTCTGTGGAAGGTGGAGAGCTGTGTCTTTGTCTGACGTACGTACGTCCTCAGAGCGTCTGTAGGGCAGCGGACAGTTTCTGTGTGTATCGCATGACAAATAGAGCCTAGCCTGGTGTGAAGTCCCCTGAGAAAACAGCACCCGCCACAAGGGGCAGCGTTTCACAGCAGTGCAGCTCCATGTTGTTCTACAGCACACATCTACACACCCAACACAAAGAAGACAAACTCTACAAAACACAAAATATGCAACAAGAAAAAAAGTTAAATATGCCAAAAATTCAGAAAACGGCCCCAAATTTATGAGGAAAAGCTTGATTTACATTTATTATGATTAACATTGTGATTTATTTGTGTGAACAATCTGTAATGAGGTGTGTGTGTGTGTGTGTGTGTGTGTGTGTGTGTGTGTGTGTAGTAACCGTATCTCCAGCAGCTTCTACCATCACAGTATTTAGGCGTATATAAATGTTGGTGTTTATTGCCGAGCGCCCTGCGGCTCGTTAAGGGTCATTTGTCCATCGATCGCTCCCCTCATGTGCATTTCCCATTAATGCTACACCCTCCCAGCTCCATATATCTCCTGGTTGAAAGGTGATATGATAATTACCACGCTGAGGCAGATCCCGACGCCATATCCCGTGTAACTCGAGCAGAACTCGGCGTCCGGTCCTGTGACCTTGGTGGCTTCTGACGCCAGAATGGAGCGAGGATGAGAAATCATCCTGAGAATTGCTAATGACCTGATATGCTTGATCTAATAGACCTGTACACACACACACACACACACACACACACACACACACACACACACACACACACTCACACACACTTGTTCAGGTGCATGCAGAATGGCAACTGGATGGATGCACACAATCACACACAGAGAGATGGAGGTCCAAATCAGTGCTAAAGACAGAGTTCTCTCTGTGAGTGGACGTCCAGATTGTTGTGATCTCTGCTCCAGAGATTTGTGATTCCCAGAGGGTCGTTTCTAATGACCTTTTCTGACCTCCTGACCTTTTGTCCGGCCAGAATTTCCCTTTGACCGACCCTTCGATCTATCTCCAGAGGTAATTGCTGTATTATCTGGAGACTTAGTTTGATACATTTTTCAGCTTATTGGCTCTGAGACAGAGAACACAAATATACAATATTTATACCTGCAGAGGCTTGAATTTAGTTAGCTACAACTCAAGCTCTCTCTCTCTCTCTCTCTCTCATTCTCTCTCATTCTCTCTCTCTGTCACTCCCTCTGTCTGTCTGTCTTTCTTTCTCTCTCTCTCTCTCTCTCTCTCTCTCATTCTCTCTCATTCTCTCTCTCTGTCACTCCCTCTGTCTGTCTGTCTGTCTTTCTCTCTCTCTCTCTCTCACTCACTCCCTCTGTCTCTCTGTCTCTCTCTGTTTCTGTCTCTATTTCTCTCTCTCTCTCACTCGCTCTGTCTCTGTCTTTCTCTCACCCCCACTCACTCCCTCTGTCTCTCTCTCTCCCTCTCACTCCCTCTCGCTCTCTCTGTCTCTGTCTCTCTCCCTCCCTCTCTAGCTCTCTCTCTCTGTCTCTCTCTCACTCCCCCTGTCTCTCTCCCTTTTTCTCTCTCTCTCTCTCTTTCTCTCACTTTCTCTGTCTCCCACACACACACACACACACACACACACAGATCCAGCCTAATGTGACCCGTGAGTGTTCCCCCCTGCAGCCCAGTGACGTCACCTGGCTCTAAGGCACAGGGAGGTGTTGGTCTGGTCGTTCTGCTGGAACAGATTTAGATTGGTTTTGTCATGCCGACCTTGCACCTTCATCCTTTATCCAGCCGTTCTGCAGTTTTGAAGTGGTAGTTTGGCGAGTGTCGTCCCAGACTTTGAAGGATTCTCAAATGTATCCACACATTGTTTGTTTTGGAAGAAGATGGTCCAGGGGCTGGAGGTGCATCATGTGCAGCTTAAAGAAGACGTTGGCTTTCATGTCTCTCAGGTGGAAATCACATTATAAAGGCTCCATAGAGGAATGTTTCTATATTTTGCTATCTAGTAGCGAATGGAAGCTTCCTCAGAGTCTTCCTCGCCACTAGAAGGCCTTGTTTACTGTCAAATTTAAAACGTTAATTGTAAATCGTTTGACTGTGAAAATGGCAAAACAACTGGATGAAAAAATTTGAAATGCTTCTTCTAATCATCTTAATATAGATACTTTGTTTTTTCAGTAAATCGGGCAAGGATAGATGAAAACTGAACATTTTAAATGTAGAGTGAGGGTCAATAAGTGTACGCAGACGGTTTGTCACAAACGCTCCACGGCCGTATTGCTGCAATTTCCACAAAGCAGAATCAAATTGGATTCAGTCATAATTAAAATAAAACCAATCATGTTTTATTGAACACTAACATTGTGGGAACGCGTCCCAGTTTCTCTGCTGTTTGTTTTGAAACCGCTGAACCGTCTGAACTCTTCATCCGTCCAGGAGTGATGAAACTTTCACTCCACGCCGGAGCTGTTTCTCATTTACAGATATCTGTTTGTCGTTTAGCACCAGAGGATATCTCAGGGAGGAAGCAACCATTACAAGTCCAAATGAAATGTTCTTTGTTTTGTAGAGGTCAAATGAAAGTGGAAAGCTTTACAACAAATATGGAAGAACCGCAGAGTTCTTTTAAAGGTGATTTTTTTTTTTTATCCAGACTAGAATAGAGTTACTAAATGGAATAAAAGTTGCCGTCTAACTCCAGATCCATTCTGTCCGCCTGTCCGTCCCTCCATGCATCACAGCCTACAGGCCGGCTGATTTAAAAGCCTCCCTTGGAGCCGAGGAGCCATTTTGTGTCAGACCAGCTCGGGGCCGCGTGATTGGTCGGCTGATTTGATTTCCTGCTCAATGCTCAGTCACTTATTTATCCTCTCTGCCTGCCATCATTAAATAGAATGCCTCTCCTAATCAGATATCACACGCACACACACACACACACACACACACACACACACACACACACACACACAAAATCAGATAAACACCCCCTCTGCTCATGTCAGTGACAAAGTGTCCTTTATTGGATTAAAAATGGAAGTTGAAACGGTTACATTAACAGCAGAGTCTCTCACACACACAAACACACTATCTGAAGCATCTTATTGAAACAGTATTGGGTTCCATAGGGTGAAAGAGAAGAAGAAGAGGGACTGATTGTCGTCCATTTAACCTGACAGGAAATCAGCAGCAGTCATCAGCAGCATCAGGACAAATTAGAGCGTTGGTATAAACGCTGTGTGTGTTTATGTGTGTGGGTCAGTGGCGTCTATCTGTGTCGCAATGCAGCGATTTCCACGTCCGACAAAGTGATAAAATACTGCAAATCTGAGCATGAATGTCTGAACAGGAAGAGGTTTTCATCACTCTGATATTTAAATTCATGTTTGCCTCCATACCGATAATCTTTTATGTGACGAGCCCTAAAATGTCCCATTACAGGGGAATAAAAACTGTTAAACACTTAAATAATAAACTGCGGGGTTGATTATTTAATGGATCGGCCACTATAACTCCATAAAGGGTCAAACTGTTCACACATAAGGAATAATGTACAAATGTTTAATCACGGTAACAATTAATAGCGTTAGAGGAACAACATGACAAGGCCGAGCTCTTTGATCTACACCGGTTGAAAACTTTGGAAACTTTGTCCGTTTTTTACGACGTCTCTACAAGTTTATTTTGCATTGAAGTAAAACACCAATCGTCACGGTTACTGCATCTTTGTTTACATTGTTAAGCAAAATTTAGCTTCAGGTGTTCCTTTGCAGCCGACAAGTCAAGAAAAGACCAGAAACAGACTTTATTTAACAGAATACAAGAGCACAGCCACAAGGGAGCAGTGTGTGACTCTGTTAAAGATGATTCTTCATCCGTTTTTCCTCTTTGATTTAGTGTTTAAGCTAGTAAGCTAGTCCTGTAGGAAGTGACTTCCCGGCCTTGTATACTCTCAGACTCTGCGGATAACCGTGTCCCCCTGATTGAAGTCAACATGGCTACAAAAAATGCCTCTAACTTTATGAGGAAACGATTGATTTACTTAAGGTTGAAACACCTAAAGTGACCCCAAAGAGTTGAGTAAATGATTTGCATATGCTGGACATTTCACTTAGATTTCTGCAGGAAAGTAAAAGGAACAAAGGCCCTGCTGTTGTATTCCGACTCCGGCACAGATGTCAGCCAATCAGCCGATCACCCCGGGGCTGTAAACAAAGCCCACGTCAGACTGAAGCAGAAGCAGGACAGAACGCTGTTGTTTTCCCGGCACTTCTTGCTGGTGTGCGAGTTGGAAATGGATGCAGAAAGTGGGCCTGGAGCACCTGTGAAAGGAGAGGCATCTGCACGCTCTGCTAACAAGTGCACACATATGGCAGAACGTGGCTCATCTGCATATCGTGTAGGTGGAGGCGGCACTTGGCAACTGCTTCACTTTGGTCATTAGGTCCCCTCATGAATATGCAGAGTGTAAGCGTGTGGTAAACACATCTCACATGTATATTTGTTGACATGCTGATGTGGAAGTATTTTCCATTTTTGCTACATTGTGCTGTTTTCTCCTCTGCATTTCAGAAGGAAACACAATCTGATTAGCATTTTGGTAGCTGCGATTTTTTTAGAGGTCAATTAAATAAAAGTAAGACGTGAGAGTTTTTATCTTGGCTGGCTCCTGCTGGTTTCTGAATACTTACATATTAATATTTGGAGTATTCTTTTCTGTGGACCTACAATGGAGCGAGAAGTATTTAGTTAATATTATGTAACTTAACCTGTTTTAATGAGTAAGTCACTGTGGCAGACGACAGCGTAACAGTCAGAGTGTGGGCCCAGCTGGTATTTTTGAGACGATGCTTATTTGAAGGTGAGCCTGTTGTCGTAACCGTTTTCCGTCTCTGTTGAGTTTGCCTGGATTCAGCAGCAAAACTATGAATGTTCAAAGTTTATTATAGAAGCTGTCTTGAACAAAAGGATGTATTATCTTAGATGCTGACTGCCAGATTGAGTGCAGATACATTTTACAGCTAATATTGACACATTTACCTTTAGTGAAGTAGAAGTTTGAATGCAGTACGTTTGTTTGTAGTGTGTGTCCAATAATTTCATAAATTCTGTGTTAATCAAGTGTTTCTCATAAACGTCTCCACTTCACATCTGGGCCCAGATGTTGCTTACAAATGTCCAAAGGTTTTCTTTTGTTCAGAGAAGAAGGGGGAGTGTGCAGCAGATGTTTGCGCTCTGGGAGTTTTCTTCTTTCTTCTTCTATTGATTCTCCAAACTCATCCCTTCATCCCGGGTTTTAACGAGCAGCCTCGGCGTTGGTTGTGGGAAATAAAAGTTGTCCCACTGCTGTCACAAACACTGGTTTGTCCCCAGAGGGCTTCCATAGTCCTCCAGTAATGACCCCAACTATTCAAGTCTGCTCCTGAGAGTCCTGCTTACCAAACTCTCCTGGTAATGTCTCTTCCTTCTTCTTCTGTCTCTCTCTCTCTCTGTATTTTCTGTCTCGCTCCCATTTATTCTTTCTCTGTCTCGTCCTTTCTCCTCCCTCCACTTGTCTCTCACTCCCTTTTCCTCTCCCTTTGTCCCTCTCTCCCTCCCTCTTGCATTTTGTGTCTCTTTTTGTTTGTCATCCTGTGTCTCCCCTGTCACCCCAGTCTCTCTCTCTCTCCTCTCTCTCTCCCTCTCTCTCTCCCTCTCTCTCTCCCTCTGTTCTCTTGAAATAATCTGTGAATCTAAACTAGGGTGTGTGTGTGTGTGTGTGTGTGTGTGTGTGTGTGTGTGTGTGTGTGTGTGTGTGTGTGCGCGCATTTGTTTTATCACTTCTATAAGAAATTCCCGCCTGTAGACGTTATTCCTGCAGTATTCCCTGTCCCTCTCTGAATCAGCAGTAACACATCTACACACTTTACACACTGTTATGTGTGTGTGTTTGTGTGTGTGTGGGTGGGTGTGTGTGGGTGTGTTTGTGGCTTTGCAGTGGTGTGGACCAGAAAAAAACGGGGCGTGGTGTAAACAGGTTATCGATTGTCGCGGCATTTAACGACTGCAGTTGTTGTAAATTGAAATGATGGCTGTACTGGCTGGAGTTGCCATGGCTCTCTGTGTGTGTGTGTGTGTGTGTGTGTGTGTGTGTGTGTGTGTGTGTGTGTGTGTGTGTGTGCGTGCATCAGTGAGAGAGCACGATTGAGAGAGAGAGAGAGAGAGAGAAGAGGAGTCATTAGAAAATGAAAGAGAGGGGGGCTGATGTCATTCTTTGTGTGTAATCTCGTATATTTCTAGACTTTACTGCTTTTTGTTATGTGTTTAAGAGTCAAACGCTTGACTTTGTTCTCCACATGTACTACATATCAGTGTTTCAAATATGAAACAATCAGCTGATGAAATCTAAAATCTGCTGCGTTGTTGCTCTGCAGTATCAGCAGATTTAAATACTGCTTACACACGAGATGATCAATAATTGAACCCCGCTAAAGGAACTCCTCTTCCTCTTCTTCTTCTCTCAAAACCTCTGTCACCTGTAGACTCACCACATTATGCCGCTCTTTTGTACTTAAGTCAGTCAACTCTGAGGAGGATTTGAATATTTCCACAGCTTCCAGCAATGCGGCAATGTTGCTGCGGCTATTTAGTTTGGCCAATAGGGCGGCGCTGTGGTACACGTCTGCAAACTCCCACACAAAGGCTTTTAAATGTTAAAATGAATCTATTTTCGCAAAGATACAGAAACTAAAAGCAGAGGAAAGCTTGGCCTCTGCCATTGATCCATTATGCTGTAATTATCATTTTTTAAATTGCTGTTTACTCGTGTCAGACTGGCGTGAGCGGGCGTTTATGGTCAAACAGCAACTTCAGAGTAAAACTCATTGAAATGACCTTAATAAACTGCGTTCATGTAATATTCACATCGCTCCCTTTGCGTCTCATTTGTTATGGAGGAATATTAATATTGATTTAGTTTTTGAGTGCTGAAGTCTGCTGTTTGCTTTATGAGTGTGTGTGTGTGTGTGTCGTTATGCATGGTGCGCTGGTGATTTTGTGCATTTGTGTGTATGTTACGCTGTCGGGTGTGTGTGTGTGTGGGGGGGGGGTTATAATGTAAATTGGCGTTTTGCAGGCTGGATTGCACAGCGCGGCTCTTTCCTCCCTGGCCGACGTCTTTAATGTCCCTCTGGACCAAAATCAGCTTTTCTGTGGCTTTTTCACCGTCAGGCCGTTTTTTTTAACCTGCTGCCCGTAAACCTCTCAAGTCCACTCTGCCCCGTCTCTCTTGCTCTGCCCCCCACCCCCCCCGCTGACCTCGGGGGAATCGTCCACACACAAAGACACACACTTTGCAGCTATTAGGCCCATTTGCAGGTATCTCCCTACGTCCAGGCTGTCAGAAGCGCCGTGATGGCCGTGATTGCGTGATGTGCGGCGGGTTTATGGCTGCTCGGGGGCTTCCTGATGTCCAACCCATCTGGATCCTCAATGTGATGATGTCACACCTTGGATTTCACACAGCTACATCTTTTTCAGTTTGTCTACAGTTCAGATGAAAGTGAATTTAAGAGTAGGAAGACTTTTGATGATGCCTGAGCTGAAATTAGATCTTCAAAATAAACCAAACTGCTTTTGACAAAACCCCTCAGATTTGTTTTTTTTAAGTATTATTAAGTTGTTCAATGTTGAGCCCTGGGAACAACAATAAAGGAATAGATAACCTTGAATTTAGTTTAATTCATATACACACCCGTCGATCAACTAGCTTTAGATGACATCATCGATACTGTCTTTGCAATACAATCAATATATGCTCTCCCTCTCTGTATTCATCAAGCAGAAGAAGCTCCTGTCGTGCGTTTTGTGTGTTTTATTCCACATTCCTCCTGACCTCCGTCCCAGCGTGAAACATTATTTATCCGTGTAATCTTCACAGTTGGGTGGAGCCTCAGGGCGAAACAGTGAAGTTACCCCAGGGGCGAATTTCAGGGTCTGCTGGGAAATGGGACGCGGTGGATTCCTGATGTGGAACCGGCAAACGTTTAGCTCCAAGCAAAGAAAACATTTGAGGCTCGGCTAGGTGGAATGTGTCCGTGTTGTCCTCGGTGTAGTTGCTGTGTTCTTCCCGTGTCAGTGTGGCTTCCTCAGGTTTGGTGAGCTGGAAACCATGAATCTCTTTCAGGCTTTAACGTGACTTTATTGTGTAGTAAAGTTATATTTGGTCTCTTTCCATTTGGCCTAGATGATCCAGATAACCTCTTTATATGTCTACATCTAAACCACGGCCAGCTTACATCCTGAGACGTCTGCAGTCGGAGGTTAACGTGTGTGTGTGTGTGTGTGTGTGTGTGTGTGTGTGTGTGTGTGCGTAAACCTGTCACGATCTCTGACCAAAGTCGTTTCCTAAAGTATCTCGATCAAAACTCGGTGTGCAAATCTTCCTCTCACGGTCTGGAAACACGACGTGGGGAGGAGGAGGCCGACGCTCCGCTCCGGTTCGGGCCTGCGGGGAGGAAAGTCAACGCAAAATCAATTATGTCTGCAGTAAATAATCCTCTTAACACGAGGGAGGAGGTGAACGCAAACGACGCCGGCTTTTCAGGAGTTTTTTTAATGGCTGAGGGCCAAAATGCACACACATACACACACACACACACACAAACATACACACACACCAAGTAAACACACACTTGTTTGTGATGAAGACGAAGGGAAAAGTGGATATTGAGGGCTGAGACGAGATAAGAGGGGAGCAACAGATTTTACACTGATAAAGAAGAGCATGTGTGTGTGTGTGTGTGTGTGTGTGTGTGTGTGTGTGTGTGCGCGCGCAGATGATGAAACCAGTGGAAACGTGCGTAACGTCATTTTTTGTTTTGATGGTGCAACTTAAAGTTAATTTCAAGATATATAGCAAATATTATATGTGTTTAAAGTAATCAAGCGCCGCCTCAACACAGGAAACACAATGAAGTGCAACAGAAAGAAGCTGTAACTTAATAGTGTTATGCCCCACAAACCATATGGTGACCGCTCTGTGTGTGTGTGTGTGTGTGTGTGTGTGTGTGTGTGTGTGTGTGTGTGTGTGTGTGTGTGTGTGTGTGTGTGATGTTTTTAGCAGTAATAAACGTGTTTGTGTTGCGTAAGAGGTCTGGACGTCTGACCGACCCAACCCAGGCCGTTGCATCAGTGTTGGTTGATGCTGTAGAAGTCGTAGGGGGAGGCGGGCGTTACGTCAGAGCTCACGTGTTCATGTACGGTCGGTTTGGTTGATGAACGTGAGAGGTTATGGTTCAGTCAGCGTCTCTATCTTCTCTTATTCCATGATTTTCGTGCTGTTATAAATAAAATCAAACTTCACAGCTTCTACTTCATTGCAAACTAAACTACACATCATCTGGAGGGATAACACACTCTGTGCTCGTCCTGCGTCTGAAATCATACTTCTCTTTCCTCACCACACATTGTCACATCTGTATTTACAGCTGTGGAGTTTGCACGTTCTCCATTGTTGTGAAAGAAAGAAAGGGAGGTGAGGTATGAGCTTTAGAGGCAGATGTTCTGACCCGTTTTCTGTTTCCCTGTGGAAGCGGTGCAGAATCACAGGTGGAGAGGTGTGGTGTGGTCTCGCTCTGAGGTGTTTCCACTGTAAAGCAGGAAAACTTTCAACTTCTCCCAACTTGAGCCCAGGAGGAGGAGAAGCTGGCGAGCGGTTCTTGTTTGTGTTCTGATGCATCTTCCTCTCTGCTTCTTCCCTCCCACAGATCGCCTTCTCTCAGCACAACAGCATCATGGACCTGGTGCAGTTCTTCGTGACCTTCTTCAGGTGAGCTTCACTCCCTGCAGCATGAAACTGTTCATCTGCAAAAACACTGAAGTGACTTACAGATATGAGAGAGTGTGTGTGTGTGTGTGTGTGTGTGTGTGTGTGTGTGTGTGTGTGTGTGTGCGTGTTCATCTGCAGCAGAAACAAAAATTGCCAGATAAGAATGAAGTCACAATCATTGAAATAGATGGAGACACAGGTTCTGTCCTCAGCCTGGGCGATGATCCCAGAGCGTCTGCAGAGCGTCTGCAGAGCGTGCACAGGCTGAGCGGGTCTGTGCCATGCAGACAGACAGACAGACAGACAGACAGACAGACAGACAGTGGATCTAATGAGACAGCGTTTCAGGGAAGAAGCCTGAAATCGAGTCTGATGTCTCCAGGCGAAATCCTGCCACTCAGCTACGACAACGGACAAGTGTGTGTTTGTATCTGAATGAGTGTGAGTGTGTGTGTGTGTGTGTGTGTGTGTGTGTGTGTGTGTGTGTGTGTGTGTGTGTGTGTGTGTGTGTGTGTTTGCATCTGAATGAGTGTGTGTGTGTGTGTGTGCAGCACCTCGCTGTGCGCTCACGCCTCCGTCGCTCTGCAGCCACGTGAGGAAACGAGCCGTGTTCTGTGCCCACGGCCGGCTCCTGGACATCTGCGACCTTTAAGCCTCCACGCGCAGATGTGTGTGTGTGTGTGTGTGTGTGTGTGCTCCATTAATGACCTACTTTGCACGTGTTAAAGCTTCTTAATCCTCTACATGAACTTATTCGTTTAGTTAGGTACAAACATGTTGACCCCTGACCTTTGACCCTGACCCCTCTGTATGTTGTCATGGATCAGTATGGATCCATGAGGGTCCATTACAGACCTGCAGACCTGAGGAGAAGCACAAACATCTACACAATCACACACAGACAGAGGAACAAACAGAGTTTAGAGGGGATTTTTCTGTAAATTGCTACATTTTGTTAATTGCTGATTCACTCTCATTTGTTTCATCTCTGTTGCTCGTCTCTTCTTCTGATCGGCAACGCAATCTGTAGAGTTGGATAGTTTCTTCTCCTCTCTCTCTCTCTCTCTCTCTCTCTCTCTCTCTCTCTCTCTCTCCACTGCTCTCTCGTCCCTAAATGAAGTAGAAAGAGGTAAAATCATCATAATTAAACAGTTTTCATGTCTGCGTTCTTCACAGTCTCAAATGCTAATTAGCGACATCTCAGTTCAGCTCGGTCCAATTACTCCCCGGCTCTCGCTCGCTCCATTAACAAACGCTTTCCAGGCCCCTCTCTCTCTCTCTCTCACTCTCTCTCTCTCGCTCTCTCTCTCTCCCTCTCTCTCCCTCCCTCTCTCTCTCTGTTCTTCCCTTCTCGTCGTAGAGGCTGCTCTGCTCTAAGAGGCTCATGAGACTCGCTGAGCCGACTCACTTCATTTCAGAATTTAGCGTTTGGATAAGGGTCCAGTCCCACCGTGAGCCTCTGTGGAGTTCTGAGTGTGTTTGCTTTAATATTAATTCATCCGTGAGCCTTCTCTGGTTTGTGGGAGTCTTTGCTACACTGTTGGCAAAGGGGATATTATGGGATGTTACAAGGAATTTACTACACACACACACACACACACACACACACACACACACACACACACACACACACTCGCCTGGTGCACCTCTTTGGTCTGGCCCGGTCCAGTCACACATGGAGCTTTCCTCACATGTCTTTGCTCGTCTCCATCCATGTTCCCAGGAGTGTGTTTGGTCCCTGAACCTTCCACTCTTTTGAATTCTCACTCCGAAACAAAATTAGGAAGCTAAAAAGTGTAAATCTTTGGGCCGGACTGGATTTTTTTGGTGTGCAGTCTTTTCCCAGCAGCCTCGTCTGAAAACGGTTGCGTATGGTTGACGAAAAAAAGAGCGAGAAACGTTTTTGATCGCCCTTTCTCTCCAAAGCACCGGGAGGACGACGTAATGAAGTCAAGTCGGTGTTATGAAAACAGTAAACAAAGGAAACAATTCAGAAATGAAGGCAAAGTGTGTGTGTGTGTGTGTGTGTGTGTGTTTGCTAGTTGTGCAGATGTGAAGCTGTTACTGATTGTGTATCTGTTGTTCATGTTCAGTGAATAGCTTATTGATTTCTGCTCTGCCTGCTGGGGGTTCAGATGTGCGTGTGTATGTGTGTGTGTGTGTGTGTGTACCTGATGGCTGTAGTTACTTCACAGTTTACTTTGACTCATTTAGTTTTTATTATATCAGAGTGAATTCATAAAGCAGCAGACTAAATGTTCCAATCAAGCGTCCCTCAGCCCTCTGGGCCTGTTTCAGCCTGTATCAGCCTGTTTCAGCCTGTTTTTAGCCTGTTTCAGCCTGTATCAGCCTGTTTCAGCCTGTTTCAGCCTGTTAACTCCTACATTTCCTTCCCTTTCTTCTTTAGATGAACTGATAAAAATCTGCAGATGTGAGGTTCCTCTGATTCCTCTCTTCTTCTGCTTTAGATACTCCAGTACGTTTGATCTCCTTGTTGTGTTCTGAATGACTTGTGTTACTCCTGTAAAGGATGTGAGTACTTCCTCGCCTTCGGCTGAGCTCTCCGCTCTGAGGTCTTAAACATGAACCTCTGCATGCTGTAACCAAGCCTCAGCCTGCTGCTGCTCCTTCCTCCTCCTCCTCCTCTTCCATCATCTCTCTGTAATGGCGCCAATTAGCCGCTGCGCTCGGCTGGTTGGGCGTCTGAGCTCCGGCCCGCCGCCTCATTAACGGGCAGCTGAGGTGACGCAGACTCAATGTGGTATCTTCATCCTGACTGGATTTGAATCCCAGCCGGAGCAGATTTTTAGGAAGTGAGACTGGAGTGGAGCCACACACACACACACACACACACACACACACACACACAAGGACGCAGTGCAGGAAACAACTGTGAGTTCATATTTACGGTGTTGGACACAACACACACAATCAGGAGCACAAAGTTATCCTAGCAGGAACTCGCTCATGTCAGCATCAGCGAGAGTCTAAGCTCCGCCCCTCAGCAGCACAGAGCATCCTCTGGTCCTCACAGGGGGATTCCCTCGATGTGGTGAAGAGGCCATGACTGCAGACTCTTCATCTGCTGTCAGTCCACACACACACACACACATGTGCAGATGAAGAGGAGGATTGTTTCGGAGTTGCTTATCTCAGCAGTTTCTGGTGGACTTCCTGTTGTTAGGTCTTTGGGTGCGCTTGTTTGGAACTCTTGTAAGACATTCTGGTTGTAAGAAGAGCTTTTGTTCTTCTTTTGTTGGGCCAGATAACTTTGCCTCCGGCCGTGTGTGTGTGTGTGTGCGTGTGTGTCCGTGTGTGTGTGTGTGCAGAGCATGGTCTTGCTGGTTGACCTCTCTCTGCCTGTAGAGATCATGAAACCCCCGGCTGCCTGTGGTCACTGTGGTTTGGTCTCTCGCCACAGAATTCCCAAGAATTCCTCTTTCTTTTGTCATCGTTCCTCTGCGGAAACAGGAGATTAGTGTGTAGGAGTCGTGTGTGTGTGTGTGTGTGTGTGTGTGTGTGTGACTGAAGTTGCCCTTTCATTAGAGCTTCAAGCCCAACACATTGGACAGCAGTCAGCTCATCAGCATTGTTCAGGTGGGACGTCTGTCCGTCTTCTGCTCCGTCTGCTGCTTCCTGTTTCTCTGAACTTCCTCTGCCAGTCAGCTTCTCATCTCAAACTGAAACTGTGTCAAGAATATGACAGAAGATTTAATATTGTTATAGCATTGAGTGTGAAAGCTACACAGCAGTGAAGACTGAAGACTCTGCAGAGCTTCGTCCACTGGGAGCTGCAGGTTCCATACCTGTGGGGAGGAACAGCAGCTGGGTGTGACAGTAACTACCCCCCTTCCTGTCCTTCCAGGGCTCAGTGCTGCTGGTAAAGACAGCAAGGATCAATGTTTCTGTGTGGGGGGCTGATATTCTCTGTGCGATGGTATTGATCAGTGATTGATCTTCTCTCCTCTCCAGCTGTTTCCTGTCTCTGCTGCTGGTGGCTGCTGTGGTTTGGAAAGTCAAGCAGACCTGCTGGGCGTCAAGACGCAGAGAGGTACGACACACACGCCATGTTTGTTACATGTGTTTTACTCAACACAAACACACACACACACACACACACACACACACACACACACACACACACACACACACACACACACACACACGCGCGCGCGCGTTAAGGTAAATCCTCCTCCTCATGCTCAAACGTGGAATCTGTAGATGTATGGATCAAATGCTTCACTCTGCTCTCTCACACACTCACACACACTCTCACACACTCAAGTGCTCCTCAGGTTCACCTCTGTCGGATGGATTTGCTTTGTTATGTTTCTGACTCTGTTTGATTCAGCCGTTGTCAGGGAGACGTAAAAGAGTTTCAGTGGCATCTTCTTACCTGGCATCACCATTTTATTCTGCTAGTAACTGTTACTAGGCAAGGACAACAATGATGTCATCCTCCCACCTGATCATGTGTCTGTGCTCATCTCAGGGAATTATCATGAAGTCAAAATTCAAACTAAAAGCAGCCTCAGCCACTCTAAACAGGCTAATCCCTCAGATGACCTGGCAGGGAACCTTCCTCTTCCTCTTCCTCTTCCAAAGGGAGTAAAGGAGTCCCGACTTAGTAACCAGGGCGTTCTTATGACTCCTCTTCTTCTTTCCTTCTACATATCGTGCCATAGGAGCCTGGATAAGGTACACACACACACACACCCACACGCCATAGTGAAGGGTGGGTTAATGTCACCAAAAAAAATGAGGCCCACTTAACGACCGTCGCCGCGGCGATAAACAAGGCCATTCCCCTTAATTAGTGCTCCTCACGAACCAATTAGGTGAGATGGAGTGATGCTAAACCAAGCAGAATAGAGTGATAGATCACTTAAAGCCTCAACAGATGCTGCATCATTTCATATTTACTCCTGACCTCCTCACACACGCACACACACACACACACACACACACACACACACACAGTCTAAACCCCAATTAATGCACCTCTGCCACTGCTTCACTCGGTTTGGATCGATTCTTGCTCACATAATAAACCTGTGTGTGTGTGTGTGTGTGTGTGTGTGTGGCGTTCAGGTCAGCGGGGGGAGGAGCTGCTGTGTTATGAGCTGTGATGATGATGTTATTGTTGTAATCCGCAGACGTTCCTCAGGGACCTATAGCACTTAAACACACTTGTTGGTTCTGCTCCCCTGCACGCCGCCGCTGCAGCAGCAGTTATGCAGAAAAAACACTTTCATGGGCAAATTCAGCCTGAGTAAATAAATGTTGGCGATACGTTATGTAGCATTTATGGCGTTTCTAATGGCATCAGCTTGTATTACTTGGGGATTTGTAATCTGCTTAAGTGCTTTAAAACTTTTCTCCCTTTAATTATTCCTCTGCGCCCAGTGTGTTTGTCACACTGACACGCTGTGTGTGTGTGTGTGTGTGGTCACGCTCTGCTGTGGATCATAAATACAAAATAAAGCAAAAGTCATATCATCCACAGAACACAAACTGAGTACAGAACACAAAGTGATGCGCCGGCAAATATGAACAATTTAATGATCTCCAGGAAGAGTGTGTCTCTTATATGCTGAATATACATGCAGTGTGTATAGTGTGTGTGCTGTATGTGTGAGTACTGTGTAATGCAAGAGGACACAAAGTACACAAAGTATCCCACAGGCTTGGTCACAGACAGTTAATGAATGTTGTTTGTTTTCTGGAGGAGAGAACCTGTAAGTCCCCTCCATCGTCTTTTAGATGGATCATTGATTGTTTAGTTTCTCTAATCCAAACCAGCTTCACTGGAGTGTGAGTGAAGGTTGTGCCCCTGCCTCTGCCCTTGGCCAAGGCACTAGGCTGTAGACCTGCACTCGGCCCGCTGCTCCTCATGGTTAGTGAGGCTGTGATGTAATCAAGCATAAGTTGGGATATTGTTTATAACTGATGCTTGCTGGTTTCACTCAGCTCAACGACTGTGTGTGTGTGTGTGTGTGTGTGTGTGTGTGTGTGTGTGTGTAGCGCTGCCCTGGCTGCCTGCAGGCCTCTACATTATTGATGTGATCCCGTCTCATATGGCAGCTCAGCCGCAGTGCTGCGTTCACTGCACCGCCGCTTTATGTGAGCTCGCTCCCTGACACGCGTCCGACACGCCGGCCTTTCTCTTCCTCCTCCCCACGGCTTGTTTCCCCCTCCATCCCTCCCTTTCAATAAAAGCCTCATCTCAGGTTAATGTCTTATTGGAGAAGAAATCATTTCCCTAATGAAATCACATTTTCTGACACAATGGAAGCAAACACAGCAGCCGGAGAGCTGAAGGGGAAGAAGAAGAAGAAGAAACGCTCTGCAGGTCAGAGTGAGTAATGCTTCCCTCTGTCCGTCCACCTCAGAGGGCCGCCGCCACATTTAGCTGTTTGCTTTGTTAATTCCCCCTCACCAGTCTGTTGGTAGATGTGAGAGTTTTTGTCCTTTAGGCTCTAAATGTCATCACAGGAACAAATGGCTGCCAGCCAGCGAGCGAGCGGCGGCACAAAGCGCGGTAACAAGCCCCTCCCTTTCTACAGTCGGCTAAAGGAGCCTGAACCAAATGTAGACTAAAGCTAAAATGTCAAAGTGTCCCTCTGACATAGTCCCTTCCCCCTGTGTGGCCTGAGGACGCTCGCTGTGTAAAACACGCAACCTTTGTAGGATTCAAACCCACGCGGTCGCGGCGCCTGAAGGTCTGAGAGCTCCCTGACTGTGTGCCTGTGCTGTGATGGGCTCCAGTCCCCTCCCCTCCCCTGCTGCCCAGGTAAAGAAAACTTCGCCTTCACCCTGTGGCGCAGAGCAGGAAATTAACGACACTAATCAATGAAGCTGATTGCCACGGCTCACAGCCTCCTGGCGCTGATACATTTGGAGAGGAGCTGATTATTATGGAGATAAATGGCTGTTACCACGGCGCCTCGGGGGTTTGGGGAGCGCCGGTCAATAAGTGCAGATATGTGTGGTTTATATAAACAGATGTAGGTTTTTACTAATGGCCGTGTTCACTCCCCTCTGCGAGCGCCGCTGCTTCACTTCCTGTTCCAGCTCCATGATCGATCCTTCAGAAACATCTGAAAATATCAAAACAGGAGATTGTGATGGAGCTACAGTCGATACAAACACGGGATCAATTCAGATATTGATCCTCTCAATCGTATTATAGGAGGATTGTGTTTATATTTCATTTGATTTTGCTTCGAGCGCAATGATTTCTGGGAAAAATGACATCGGCACATTAGAAGCTTCATCCTAAATCATCAGAGGCCTCAAACCCTCAATAACAACACAACTCTGCATCTCTGTATCAGACACAACGCTCCATTATGTCCCAATGTCATAAGAGACAATAATGGAGGAGCGTTTATCACAGACGCCACCTTGTGTTGCAGCTCTAACTGTCGCTTGATTGTTAGCATCTATCTAGCATCGGCGTTAAGTCGCTCAGGGTATTTTTATACGTGTGGTAAGTGTGACATACGACACACCTTGTGGATGTGTGTCATGTGTTTAAATGCGTAACATCTACAAGTTCATATCCTGCGGGGTCTGTAGGGCTCTGGCGTTTGTTTCCATAGTTTCTGCCGTGGCGGCGTGAAGCTGCGCCTGTCCCTCAGAGAGACGGTCTGATGGGGGATGGCGGCGGCGGCAGAAGGTGAAAATGGGATCTGTTCACTGTTAATTATGGATCACAACCAGGCGGCAGGCCGTAGAGAACGCTGCGTATTAATAGAAGCACAGAAGCTTTATGTTAATTGCTTTTTCGCACTTTTTTTTTTTTTCCCAAGCAACAATCATTTTTGGAAGCGAGATCAAACAATCAGAAGCTACTTTGAAATTCTAATGCTGACGAGCTGAGACGAGCGAGATGTCTGCTTTTCCCTCAAGGCCCGTCTCTGTCTGTGTGTGTGTGTGTGTGTGTGTGTGTGTGTGTGTGTGTGTGTGTGTGTGTGTGTGTGTGTTTAATTGTGAGTGTGTGTATGTTTAGCTAATATTGCCCTCCATCAGATAAATAAATCAATAGAGGAATGAGAGGGGAGGGAAGGAGGGAGGGAGGGAGGAGAGGATTGAGGTCCGCTCCTCCCTGGTGGAGGCATCACATTCATATTTCATGGCCTCTTTGATGCCACCTTACAAACAACCCAACACCACGCTCACCACATCTCCTCTGGACTTCAGGCCACACTGACGCTCGGTGCTTCCCCGCCATTCTTCCGCTGTCATCAGGCAGGAAGTGAACCTGGATTGATGCACAGCCAATGGCAGCACTTTGGAGGCGGGGCCAGAGTGAATTTCGGACTGCCAAAACAAGATTCTCTTTGTACTCAATTTAATAATCTCTCCCCTTTTATGGAATATGTGGAATAATTTAACTTCAGCTGTGTCCCAGATTTGCACTCGACACTTTTGTGGCATCATGACGTCATGATGGTCGACGCTATCGTCCCACAATGCAACATCCCGGGACCTCGCTGTCTCAGATCTGGCCGGTCGTCAGCGGTGGTGCAGGAACACGTACACACGCACACACACACACACACACACACACACACACACACACACACACTAGTACGATTGGATGTTAGCATTCCTCTTGCATGATGTAATGAAGGTAATGTGCGGTTCCCCTCCTGCGCTCATTACCGAGCCGCTCTGTGAGATATTCCTCTGTAAATCTCAGCGCCGAGGGTTTTGCAGCGTAATGAAGGAGCTTGATTAAACTTTAGGTTTGCAGGCTGTTTGGTTAGAGACCCGTCAGATGATTATGCTGCTGTCACACGTTTCCCAAAGTCTCTGGCTGGCGGTCGGATTCCAACTTCTGAACAAAAAGAGCTGCGGTTCATTTTAATGACAATGTTGTGACAAAGTTATTGGATGAGATGCGATGTTGGGCAGAATCAGACTAATAAGATGAAACACAGGGGAAGGCTCTCATATCACTGTGGCTGTGAAGTTAGTGGGAGTTCATGTGGAGTAAAACGACTGATTTTCACCTCAAGCTGCACACGAGCGACGCAACGGTGTGGATGGATTGTGCTCTGTAGACTTTGTGACCTTTGACCTCATACCACAGCTTTTTATATTCAAAATAAAAACGCATTTCCCTGATGAAACTTTTACTGTTAGTTTTTATGTTATTGTTCCTTTCCTCAGGCAGTAAACACTCCAATCTGCTGCTGGAGAGATTAGCCTGTCTGGGCCGGCCACTCTGTGTGTGTGTGTGTGTGTGTGTCTGTGTGTGTGTGTGCTGTACAGTGCATTCATTTCTGTGTGTTTCTTATTTAGCTCACATTAATTGAGTTGGCAGTTTAGTAGAAGAAGTTTAATATAGTCAAGCATGACTGGGCAGCTACACACACACACACACACACACACACACACACACACACACACTCGTATATCTGGTCAGTTGTGTCTTTGTGTAGATGTGTGTGTTTCTCTTCAGGTCTGTAGGTCTGTAGGTCTCTGATGAACCCTTATGGATCCATGACCACACTGGTTGTCCTGGCTGCTCTGGCATGTTTGATGCTGTGTGTGTGTGTGTGTTCAGCATCTGTGTGGCTGTGCTGACAGTGATGCACGGTGCCTTCAGGGACCACGCTGCCTTCAGGGGCCACGTTTCCATCACGTTTATGTCATTTCACAGAATTAGAAAATGAAAAATTCAGTTCTGGTAAATATTAATGACGCACAGGTGACCGCCACGCCGCCATCATCAGAGGGCCAGACTTTAACGGGCTCGCCAAGCGCCGCACGCAAGCTCAGAGCGCTGAAATGAGAAGGACGGGGGGGAGGGGAGGGAGGAGCGGGGGAGGGGGAGGTGTTGTTGTTACGAGAGAGGACAGAGGAGACGGAGATGGAAAGAGGCAGAGGTAGAAAGAGGGTGTGTGTGTGTGTGTGTGTGTGTGTGTGTGTGTGTGTGTGTGTGTGTGTGTGTGTGTGTGTGTGTGTGTGTGTGTTTTGTGGGACACAGCAAGGACATCTCCCCGGAGCCATATGGTGGTGGAGATGGTTTTATACGCTCGTGTTTGTCTGTCTGTTCCGTTTAGGATTTTTACCGTAAAACGCCGCAGGCCAGACGTCTGTAGCAATATATCTACCACCCTCTCTCTCTCTCTCTCCCTCTCCCCCTCTCTCTCTCTCTCTCTCTCTCTCTCTCTCTCTCTCTCTCTCTGTCTCATTCTCTTTCCAACTTTCTCCCCCTCTCTCTCCTACTCTCTCTCCAATTCTCTCCCTCGCCGTCTCGCTCCCTCCCTCTCTCGCTCTCTCTCTCTCTCTCTCTCTCCCCCACTCTCTCTCTCTCTCTCCCCCACTCTCTCTTCAGCTCTCTCTCCCCCCCTCTCTCTCCCCGTCTCCCTCTCTCTCCCTCTCTCTCTCTCTCTCTCCCCCACTCTCTCTCCCTCTCTCTCTCCCCCCCTCTCTCTCTCCCCGTCTCCCTCTCTCTCCCTCATCTCTTTTCTCCTCTCTTTTTATTGTGACAGATGGCCGTGTTGAGTGGGAGTGGAAGTGGGCGGGAGCCGTTTGTATTCACCGAACACCTGAACGGCAACTCTGCACCTCATTGTGCACGACGGCGCTCTCAGGATACTGATTGAAATTGGATACCTCTTCCGACACTGCCGCATTAAAAAGGAGCGAGCGTTCTGATCAGAATCAGAATCAGAATCAGAATCAGAATCACTTTATTTGCCAGTTAAGTGTGCGCTTAAGAGGAATTTGCTGTGGTTCTGGGTGCAATGTGTAACACATAGAAAAAGACAACAAACAGAAGACAACATATAACACAACATAACACAACATGCACAGACAGCAGCTTGGTGGATACTTCAATTAAAAACACACTAAATGAAAGTATTCACCAAGCTGCTGTCTGTACATGATGATGAATCTGTTGCCATGACATTATTATTATTATCATCATGTGACCGGTCTGGGAGTCTTTGTTGTTTTTCTTTCCCGTCACTCTGAATATGTGACAGCGTGCAGCGTGAGCAGGAAGTATAGAATCCTCTCCCTCGCAGCGGAAACATCACTTTATTGTTCTGACATCATTCTGGATACGATACGACAAAGTCGTGTATTGTGGAGAGAGTATCTGATGCACCAGCGCCTGTAATCTCTGCGTACGTATGGAGGCCAGTGTGGGAGTGCCGGTCCAGAGTTTTGCTAAAGATATCTTTGCTCTCAGATAATCCTCGCCGCTATCGTAAAGCGGTGGACAATGAGGATCCTAATCCTGCTGTAAGGAGCTTTGGGTAAACTGGAGACACGTGCGGTGCGGAGACGTTTCTGCAGAGCTCTGAATACTTTGAGGGAGATCTTTAAGACGTGTTTCCCTCTAACCGATCACAGATTAACTGCAGGTGTATACTGTATGTTTGCGTCTGTTGGAGCCGGCTAAAGCCTGTAACGCCTGGCTGCAGAGGTTTTCCACATCAGAGATTCTGGCTCCAGAGCGACTCCATTGCGGTTTATTGCCTAACGGGTCACAGCTCGCCGCAATCGTTTGTTTTGCGTCGCGTCGGGGGTTAATTTAGCTTCTCTAATCGACCCCCGCTGCCACAAACCATGCACCACTGGCAAATGTGTTTGTACACACCAGATACTGAAGCTGAGAGAGGAAACGTTCAGCCGGTGTGTGTGTGTGTGTGTGTGTGTGACGAGCATGAAGCCCTGCAGCGGCTCCATGAGTGACGGACAGATTAAGATTAAGAATGAAATGAAGCAAAAGTGAGTCACCCACTTCTTATTGACTGCAGACGACGAGGCTGTGACTCCTCAACCGCTGAGCCTCGTGAATCAATCTAGAATTAGATTTTTACTAGATAACTTTTTTTTGTAAATCGAGTCCTGATTTGTTGAATTTAGTTTTTGTTATTTATTTGTTTATTTGACTTTTTTTACCCTACAACTACAGTGTTGTATGAGTTAGCAAGTAGATTGTTGATTGTAAGAATCCACTGAGTGTGTGTGTGTGTTTGTGCGTGTGTGTGTCTTATTTGTGCATATCACACAATCTACAATTCCACCCTTAATCACATCAGACTCGACGGCGGCGGCGGCGGCGGCTCCCTCTTACCTGCGTTCCTCTGCTGGTTGTGTTTACTCAGTCATGATGGCTCTGTGTAACGACTTCCCCCGGAGCAGAACCGTCTCACCGCAATCACAAATCCACCCAGGAGCAGAAACGTGTTGGGTTCTGCCGCGGTGTTAACTTGTTTAGCGAGCAGATTAAACCGAGTCTCAATAGAAGCGCAGTTCACCTGAGCGAACATCAGGCTGGATACGGAGCTGTGGCGTCGGAGGCGGTGGACTTGTGGGGATTAGATCACGTGGAGCGCCGTAATGAGGCTCCTCTGTCTGTGGAGACGAAGAGGGCAGCAGCCCGAGTGCTAAATGATTCACATTTGTTTCATCGTAGCAGAGCACAAAATACTTCCGAGATAAGACGGCAGAGCAAAGGAGAGGCTGCGGCGCGATGGACCTGTGGTGTGAGCAGCAGGGAGACGCCATCGGCATCAGCGTGACTCTGAAGGAGCATTTATCACAGAGATAATGTGTAAATAACTTCAGTATCAGAGTCGCTGCTACTCAACTAAAGGCTTCAAACACAGTGTACAGTGATGTGTGTGTGTGTGTGTGTGTGTGAGTGTGTGTGAGTGTTTGTCACTGGAGCTCGTCATATTGGTATTCACACAGGTGTCTCTCCGAGTGGAACACTGGAGCCACGGTGGCGTTGGCTGGCATACACACACACACACACACACACACACACACACACACACACACACACACACACACTTACTCAGCACCTGAAAATCGGAAAGCTTAACATGTGAACCAAAGCTTTAACTCTGGGGCCTTAGTGCCATCGTGTGTGTGTGTGTGTGTGTGTGTGTGTGTGTGTGTGTGTGTGTGTGTGTGACACTTGGGCAGCTGGGAGTCAGAGAGACAAAAGCAAGATTTGATTCACCACTCACCTTCGATATCCTTTCATAAGAGCCCTCATATCTGTGCGTTTCTCTCCCTTTGTGTGTGTGTGTGTGTGTGTGTGTGTGTGTGTGTGTGTGTGTGTGTGTGCGCACCTGTTACAATAGATAACTGCAGGCTTATTGAGTCCACACTTGTGGGAAATCACAGGTTCTCTGGCTCGTGACTGTCAGAATATAGAAAGAACAAAAGGCTTTCCTGTGTGTTTCACTCCAGACTGCGGCCTGAAAATTCACTGATTAACACAACATCAACCAGATTAGAGGAACTAATCAGTCACATCAGCTGCTGGAGCGTTTGGCTGGAACACAAAGCTGCACACCGCCGTGCACACTGACACCGTGTCTCATACGGCAGCTCTATGGGAGCTTTGTGATATACGTTTGTCTTTGCTGCTTATCTTAAGGTTTCCCTTCAAGTCTTGTTCTACTGAGCTCTGCTTCCGCCCAGCAACACATCAGATATTCAGGAGAATCTTGGGAGTTGTGGGGGTTCGCTGTCTTGCTCAAGGGCACCTCGGCAGAACCCTGGAGGCAAACTAGCAACTCTCCGGCTGCCAGTCCACTTTCTTGGTACATACGGGACTCAAACCTGCGACCTTTTGGTTCCCAAGCTGAGGCCCTGTGAACTGAACTTGCTGAATTTGTAACGCCCAGTCAGTTTAACTTTGTCGTGAAAATATTATTTTCTTGTGTAAGTTTAAACTCGACCGGGGACTCATCGATGTTCAACACTTAAAGTTAAAAGTCCACGTCATTGTTATGTAAATCAGGTCTTTCTTCATAAATGTCGAGCCGTGTTTTTGCAGCCCTGATCCTTGCATCAAGCCTCCCCGTGGTTTGTGGCCCCGCCCCCCCTGAGCGCCTGAGCGATGGGCTCAGTAATGTGGGCAGAGTGCTGTGGTGGCAGCGTAATTGGCCGTGAGTTAAAAACCCTCTGATGGCCTGAGTGGGAATGCAGTTTGGCAAATTAATGGTTCTTAATCGAACATGTGCGAATGGTTTAATATGGCGTAAAAAGACTCCGCTGAGAGGCGAGAGCGCAGACTGGAGAGCTCACAGACGCTGGACTCTTATTTCAACCAAAGAGGAGTTCAGGTATCGATAAGAGTTCACAGCTGAGGACTTAGAACTTCAGAACTATAATTTCATTCTTTTTTGTTTCCCTTTAATGTGTTGTACAACTTCCTTTAGCCCATCAAGGGTTAAAGCTTCCCTGAGTGAGGAAGCAATCCACAGCGGTCTCATACCTCCCCCAAGTCCTCCGCTCATGACTATTGGCTCACTGTTACTTCTGTTAGCGCCACCATCAGGTTTAAATACCAGCGAGCCAGACGGGCCTGAGAGCAGAACCTCCTCTGTGGAGCGGCAGTGAGGGTGTGTGTGTGTGTGTGTGATCACCTCAGGAGGAGATGAAGGCTGTGCAGCGGAGAGAGAGAGAAGCAGAGGAGCGACAGAGTGACAGAGCGACCACACTGCAGCCCGCCGCTGCTCTCTGTCTGCTCTCTGTCTGTCCGTTCTGCTCCACGGGAGACGGCGGAAAAATTTAAATAACCAAGGCGGCGACAGAGGAAGAGCTTAATGATGGAGAGTGTGTGTCTCAGCGCACACACACACACACACACACACACACACACACACACACACACACACACACACACACACACACACACACCTGGCTATGAGGCTGCTATTGAACAAAGATTGTCTAGAGAGCCTCAGAACGCTTCATTAACCCTGTCTCTCTGAATGAAGCAGGCCTGAAGAGGACATGTTTATGCTTTCTTTCTTTCTTTCTTTCTTTCTTTCTTTCTTTCTTTCTTTCTTTCTTTCTTTCTTTCTTTCTTTCATTCTTTCTTTCTTTCTTCTTTCTTTCTTTCTTTCTTCAGCTTCAGTGTATTTATGTCTCAACAAGATTCTCCTATTCTGGCGTGTGTGTGTGTGTGTGTGTGTGTGTGTGTGTGTGTGTGTGTGTGTGTGTGTGTGTGTGTGTGTGTGTGTCCTGACAGCAACTGTAAAAGAGCAGAGTAGCGGGAAAGTCTCTGGGGGTGAAAAGCCACAATCAACCAAATGGAGATGACATTAACCCCCCATAGGCACAGAGTGTGTGTGTGTGTGTGTGTGTGTGTGTGTGTGTGTGTGTGTGTGTGTGTGTGTGTGTGTGTGTGTGTGTGTGTGTGTGTGTGTGTGTGTGTGTGTTTTTGCAGATGTTAAACTGTCCTCATCCGTTGCCTTTTTGGATCATTAGCTCAATGGAGAGAAAAGTGTGTATGTGTGTGTGTGTGTGTGTGTGTGTGTGTGTGTGTGTGTGTGGCCAGTGTGTCCATGAGAGTGTTTTCAGACAAACACTCTTTTAATCAAACACTTGGGTTTCTTTCTTTCTTTAATTATGTGAGACTTAATGACGCATTAGACTTTGTTGTCTTCTTTAGAGCACAAATACCCTCCTCTCTCTCTCTCTCTCTCTCTCTCTCTCTCTCTCTCTCTCTCTCTCTCTCTCTCTCTCTCTCTCTCTCTCTCTCCCCTTCTCTCTCTCCCCTTCTCTTCCTCTCCCCCTCTCCCTCTCCCCCTCTCTCTCTCCCCCTCTCTCTCTCTCTCTCTCTCCCCCTCTCTCCCTGAAGTATTGTAACTCTGTCAGCTGTGTCATAAACTGCAGGTAAATGAGTGTCAACAACAGGAGAGGGAGGAGGGTGATGATGACAGGAGGAGGAAGAGGAGAGCAGTTATTGTCTGATGAAGAGTCGTAGTTGTAACTGCCTTTGTGAAACTGAGACTGAAAGTGTTTGTCTCTAATAGGAGACAACAGAAGAACTCTGAAAGATTCTGCCAACGTGTAAATGGAATGTTTCAGAATGTTGTGAATATATTCATCCATCCATTTGTTTGTGTGTGTGTGTGTGTGTGTGTGTGTGTGTGTGTGTGTGTGTGTGTGTGTGTGTGTGTGTGTGTGTGTGTGAGTGAAGAGATGGCAGCCACAGAGGAAAGAGGGAATGTAGGAGAGGAAGTGAGGAAGCGTTTCAGCTGTAAAGTAATTATTCCCTCCATCTTATCCTCCCTGATTTCCACCTCCGGCCGCCCCGATCATTAAATTCTCACCTCTCTCTCTCTTTCTTCGGCGACCTGTTCTTAACAAGCCAGCGTTTCCAATCACACGGCACTAATCTAACTTTTAATGAGCTGTCGGCGGGAATTACAGCTCAGATTTCTACGGAAACGCGTGCAAAAGAGGAGGAAGAAGAAGAAGAAGAAGAAGAAGCCGGAGCAGGCGGCCGTGCAGGCAGCTACTCATACTCAGAACTGTCAATCAATCAATCCATAGATGTGCTGTTAGGCACTTGGAGATCAATACATCAGCTGTCTTTTCGTTAAGCATAGTGTATTTATTAGTACAGGTTTGTGTGATGGTGCAGTTTCTTCTTTAGACACTAAGGATTTGTGTATTTAAGTACATTTACTGCTGATGGTCGTTTCTCTTTATAGCCCAAACATTTCTTTCACAAGATTCCTTGATAGATTGTACGAATGGATCTCATAAAATCACTTTGAATGGCAGAAACACAGAAATAGAGGACAAATATATTTTAAAATAACGTTGGAATCCGCAGCAAAACTTAAACAAATCCCTTTGGCACGCTGGCATCCCACAAACTGATCAATCAATCGATCAATCAGTCTGTTGATGTTTTATTCAGGCCTATTTAATGAACACAGTGTTTCATAGTGCAGATGTGCAGCTGAGCTATAAGTGGTGAGCGTCCTCACACTGCAGACGTGATGAAGAGGTGCTAGGATGCGTGAAGCTTGTCACACCTTCAGTGTGTGACAGTGTAAAGTCCTTCACACGTGACACACACTGCACTTCTTTATAACCGAACATGACGGAAGAAGAGTTTCATTTATGTGAAGCTGGAGGCTCTACTGACGCACCTGCCTGCTCTGTTTTCAAAGGGTCAAAGGTCGGCCTCCCTCTGTGTCTGGAGGTGCGGCAGTTGTCGGCACTGCGATGTGAATAACGGACTGAGATGGAAATGGGAATTCTTCTTCTTCTTCTCTTGTGTGTCTTCATTCAGCAAATGCTTGATGTTCCAACCGATTCCCTTAAGAAGCCGAACATCCCTGTCCATCTCGTAAACACAACACTACACCTAACCTTCCCTCCGATGCAGATGTGTGTGATGTTTGTCTTCCCTCTGCTCCGCCCGGCGCTGGGCTTCTTGTTTCTGAGTGAGGCTCATTGGTTTGCAGCTCCCGTCATCAGAGTCGACTCTGATATGCGTCTTCCGACAATCTGCTCCCCCGCTGTCTATTCATCTCTTGTAATTTCCTCACCTCACTAAGTTCATAATTATAAGTCTGCACCGCCATTATTAGTGCCTGAAAACAAACAAGCGAGCCCCTGCAGCAGAGACGCCAGCCATGACAGCAGAGACGATCCTTCCCTTTTATTAGTTAGCTTATTAACATTTTAGCCATCAGGGCTTTCACAAGTCGAGCTGCCAAACAGACACGATGAAATTTAATATCCAGGAGATTATTCAGAGTAAGTTTGACATTATTATTATTATTATCATCCTCATGAAGTGTGTGAAGGCTGATAGCAAACTGAGATCTCAGCTTTAAGAAAAGTTTCCCTTCTAAAATGACAGGAACAGAATGAAGCAGGAACTTTACAAGACACACAACGAACAAGACAAACACACAAGACACACACTGTCTAACGGACAAACCATGAAACACAGCTGCCATAAACTCGTCCAAGATTTTTTTTATTGTTTTTGTCCAGAAAGTCCCTGAATGTGCAACAGATCAACGGCAGAATTCTGCTGATTCATGAATGTTCTTCACTAATCCAACCACAACACAACATTTGTTTACATTCGTACATTTGATTGACATTAATCTGTGATGAGTTGGCAGCATGTGTGTATTGATTTATTGATCAACAGTTATTAGTTCAGATCAGTGTGGGTGGATTGTTGTGTTACAGCAGAAAGAAGCAACGAGAAACATCACAGACAAATATGATGTCATCAATGAAAAGGTAGAATGTGAAGAAGAAGAAGTCAAAGTGAAGACAGCAGATCAGATCATCTGGACCTTAAATGACAGAGAATCATTACACATCAACTCCTGCAGGTTACTCAGTGTGACTGACAGCTGAGATGATCAGAGGGGCGGAGTTTGTACCACCATGATTAAGACTGGGACTGAAGAGTGGGAGGAGCTTGTGAGTGAAGGAGCAGCCAGTAAAGGAGAAGATCAGAGCTGCAGCATCCACGTCATAGAAGGAGATCAGACCCTCCTCATAGTTCACAAACACTCCCACCTTCTCTGGCTTTGACTTCAGACTCAGAGGGACAGGAGGTCCAGCAAGAGCTGAGAACTCATTTTCATTCTTCAACCCTACAGCCCAGTAACCATGCTGAGGCCTCACTGTGATGTCTCCCTTCCTCTTGCTCGTCTCTCTGGTCACACCTAAATGCCACTCTGTCTTTCCTTTGACCTGAACCTCAAAGTAAAATCTTCCAGAGGAGAAACTCTGCTTTCCTAAAACATAAACACATGGATCAAATCTCTGTGGTTTGTCTGGGAGTTTCTTCCTCACATCACCATCATAAACTTGTTTCTCATCATCAGACAGGATCAGATCAGGATGAGCTGTATCAGGATCCAGAGTCAAGTCCACTGCAAACTGCTGGATCCTCTTCAGCTCCACCTTCAGCAGCTTCTTCACCTCCTTACTGATGGTCTCCTCCAGCTGAGCCACAGCTTTCTCCAGGCTCCCCTCATGTGACCTTTGATGGACTCTGACCTGTGTCCAGTCCTTGGTGGGAGGAGCATTGATGGATGAGAAGCTCTGCAGGAGGTGGAGGTGATCTTCAGAGCGTAAGAGCTTCTCCACCTCAGCAGCTGTCACAGTCAGCTCAGAGAGCTCCTGCTGCAGCTCTTTGATGAAGTCTTCAGCCTGTTTCTTTGTGCTCTTCTGCTTCTCCTCCACGGTCTCCATGAAGTCGGCCTGGATGTCCTCCACATGCTGCTTCAGAGTGGTGAAGATCTGAAGTCCTTCTGCTTTCTTTCTGTCTGCAGCTTCCCTGCTGAGCTTTTCTGACTGGTTGATCTCCTGGATCTTCAGCCGTCTCTGCTGCATCTTCTGCTTAATTTCAGCTACTGTTTTCTCTAACTTGACCTTCTTTCCTTCATATCCTTCTTTCAGAGGAACAAACTCATGGTTCTTGTGGTCTAAAACAGGACAGAGTGAACACACAGAGGTCTGGTCGGTCTTGCAGAAGAGCTCCAGAGGTTTATTGTGCGTCTTACACATCCTGTCCTCCAGGTTGTCCACAGGATGGATCAGCTGGTGTGATCTCAGGCGTGCTGCTGTCAGATGAGGCTCCAGATGAGTCTGACAGTAGGAGGCCTCACACTTCAGGCAGGACTTGATGGCTTTCACTTTGGTTCCAGTGCAGAAGTCACACTGAACTTCTCCTGGTTTGGCAGCTGGTTCCTCTGATCTTCCGCTGGCTTTGTTTTTAGTGGACTGTCTGAACTCAGCAGCCATCTCACGAAGGAGCCTGTTGACCTCCAGCTCAGGTCTTGCGCGGAACACCTTGTTACACAGAGGACACACACACTGGACGTTACTGTCCCAGTGTTGAGTGATGCAGGTTCTACAGAAGTTGTGTCCACATGATGTGGAGACTGGATCAGTGAAGACGTCCAGGCAGATGGAGCACATAAACTGATCTTCAGAGTGCAGACGGCTGGCAGCAGACATGTCTGCTGAGAACAAAGGAGACAATGAGGGACAACAACTCTGGAATGACACGATCACTGAGAGTCTAACAGAACTAAGAGTCTGGAACCACAGCAGCAGCTTTAAAGCTCCTCAGTGATCAACATCTGATTACATTCAAGGAAGGAAACATGGAGACACAACGTAGCTGTAGTTACATAGTTCTGACTGTGGGGGCGTCAGAGGGGAAACCACGGCTGTGACCTCAATCTTAAGGTCAAATCCTGGCCTTCAGTCTCAGCTCTGTGTTGGTGGACTTGGTTCTGGTTTCTGCTGCGTATCAAATGTAACAGTTCATATGTAAACATGTTAGCATGACGTGTTGGAAAGGTCCAGAGATCAGATCAGATAAGATCAGATTAGATTCAACTTAATAGTCATTGTGCAAAGTTCAGGTACAAGCCAAGGAAATGCAGTTAGCGTCCAACCAGAGGTGCAAAAATGTTTTATATTATAAAAAGGTGATAAACAAGTCATCCTTTAAATATGTAAAATAGGGCCAAGGCCATCGTCTGAGCAAACAGTAAACAGTGTCACAGTGGTTCAGTCCCATGGGAATGAATTAATACTGGAAAGTACATTTAAGGATCAATCATTAGGATTGATTGGATTTTAAACAGGACAGAAATGAAGCTTTGGTCTCTTTGCTTCTATTCTGACGGTTTGACTCTGTTAAAGTTTCACTTTTCACACTCGAGCTGAACAGTTAATGTTGTTGTGGGTGAGTCGGACTGATTCACTGACTCAGCTAAACACTCTTTTCCTGCTCTACAAGCTGCAGCGTGTGAACACTGAAACATGAGTGAAGCCTTTTTAGAATGAAGGAGTGAAGTGAGCCGTGTGAGAGCAGCTCAGCTTTGGGCTTCATGCTGCTGAAACACTCAAGATTGTGTCTGGACTCACCAGAGTTTGGCTGAGACGCTGCTGTGCTGTGGACAAACTTCTGATCCTCTGGCTTCTCTTCTGCTTCAGTCCAGTCGACTGCAGCTCTGCTCTCTGACTCACTGACTCACTTTCTGTTTCCATATGACCTTCAGACTCCTCCCTCCTTCCCTGTTGTTGCTTCTCCTCGTCTTCCCCTTGGTTGAGAGTTCAGCTGTAGATTTGTCAGAATGTGTTTGGGTTTTTCGTGGGATTGGAACTCAGATGGATGCATAGTTTCTGCACGTTGCTTCCTTGGTGACTTTAAAATAATACAAACAGAATGAGAACGCTGAGGACTCCACCATGGTCATCAGCCAACTATCAGCAAAAAGGAGAGTGTGTGTGTGTGTGTTTGTGTGTGTGTGTGTGTGTGTGTGTGTGTGTGTGTGTGTGTGTGTGTGTGTGTTTTGAAGCCATATTTCCTTGATGTTTATTTTCTTTAGATTCCGATCATTAAAGTCGTCACCATTTTGAAAGCGTACCTGTTCTTACCTGACCTCACGTCTGAACACGTAAAATATGGATCCATCTCTGATCACCTAACCTGAGCCGGCCCCCTGCTGTGCACGCCGCTCACTGCACTACTATGAAGACAGGAAGTAGGAAGTAGGACTTCACAGGTGTGTCAGTTTTAGCAGTTTTACTTTGCAGTGATTCCCTGAGGTTCAGTAAAGCTGAAGCTCAGGTTAAAGTGTGGAGCTGAACTCTGTTTGATGTCAGCTGAGATGATCATAACAAACAGCTGCCAGCCAATCAGAGACCAGCAAGTGTTCACAGCCGAGGTACAAGAGACAAAGTTTACCTCTGTGCTGCAGTATTGATCGCCTGAAAGTCAAACAGGAAATCACTTTAAGACACAGCTGACAGGAAGCAGGAGCTCACACAAGAGGTGTTTATTGTTTTTGTCCTGAAATCCCTGAATATGACAAAGATAAATGAAAGAATTCAATTGATTCATAAACCACAACCCAACATTTGATCTATTTACAATGATCACAACAATAAAAACACAAGAAAATAATAACAATAATACCTTCTTATTTCTGATCAGGTTCATCTGTGATGAGTTGGCAGCATGTGTGTATTGATTTATTGATCAACAGTTATTAGATCAGATCAGTGTGGGTGGATTGTTGTGTTACAGCAGAAAGAAGCAACGAGAAATATCACAGACAAATATGATGTCATCAATGAAAAAGCAGAATGTGAAGAAGAAGAAGTCAAAGTAAAGACAGCAGATCAGATCATCTGGACCTTAAATGACAGAGAATCATTACACATCAACTCCAGCAGGTTACTCAGTGTGACTGACAGCTGAGATGATCAGAGGGGCGGAGTTTTTACCACCATCATTAAGACAGGGACCAATGAATGGGAGGAGCTTGTGAGTGAAGGAGCAGCCAGTGAAGGAGAAGATCAGAGCTGCAGCATCCACGTCATAGAAGGAGACCAGACCCTCCTCATAGTCCACAAACACTCCAACCTTCTCTGGCTTTGACTTCAGACTCAGACGGACAAGAGAGTCATCACAACCTGAGAACTCATTTTCATTCCTCAACCCTACAGCCCAGTAACCATGCTGAGGCCTCAGTGTGATGATTCCCTTCCTCTTGCTCGTCTCTCTGGTCACTCCCAAAGCCCACTCCGTCTTTCTTTTGACCTGAACCTCAAAGTAAAATCTTCCACGGGAGAAACTCTGCTTTCCTAAAACACAAACACATGTATCAAATCTCTGTGGTTTGTCTGGGAGATTCTTCCACACATCACCATGATGAACTTGTTTCTTATCATCAGACAGGATCAGAGCAGGATTAGCTGTATCAGGATCCAGAGTCACGTCCACTGCAAACTGCTGGATCCTCTTCAGCTCCAGCTTCTCCAGCAGCTTCTTCACCTCCTTACTGATGGTCTCCTCCAGCTGAGCCACAGCTTTCTCCAGGCTCCCCTCATGTGACCTTTGATGGACTCTGACCTGTGTCCAGTCCTTGGTGGGAGGAACATTGATGGATGAGAAGCTTTGTAGGAGGTGGAGGTGATCTTCAGAGCGTAAGAGCTTCTCCACCTCAGCAGCTGTCACCGTCAGCTCAGAGAGTTCCTGCTGCAGCTCTTTGATGAAGTCTTCAGCCTGTTTCTTTGTGCTCTTCTGCTTCTCCTCCACGGTCTCCATGAAGTCGGCCTGGATGTCCTCCACATGCTGCTTCAGAGTGGTGAAGATCTGAAGTCCTTCTGCTTTCTTCCTGTCTGCAGCTTCCCTGCTGAACTGTTCTGACTGGTTGATCTCCTGGATCTTCAGACGTCTCTGCTGCATCTTCTGCTGAATCTCAGCTACTGTCTTCTCCAGCTTGGCCTTCTTTCCTTCACATTCTTCTTTCAGAGGAACAAACTCATGGTTCTTGTGGTCTAAAGCAGGACAGAGTGAACACACACAGGTCTGGTCGGTCTTGCAGAAGAGCTCCAGAGGTTTATCGTGCGTCTTACACATCCTGTCCTCCAGGTTGTCCACAGGATGGATCAGCTGGTGTGATCTCAGGCGTGCTCCTGTCAGATGAGGCTCCAGATGAGTCTGACAGTAGGAGGCCTCACACTTCAGGCAGGACTTGATGGCTTTCACTTTGGTTCCAGTGCAGAAGTCACACTGAACTTCTCCTGGTTTGGCAGCTGATTTCTCTGATCTTCCGCTGGCTTTGTTTTTAGTGGACAGTCTGAACTCAGCAGCCATCTCAGATATGAACGTGTTGACATCCAGCTTAGGTCTTTTGCGGAACACCTTGTTACACAGAGGACACACACACTGGATGTTACTTTTCCAGTGTTGAGTGATGCAGGTTCTACAGAAGTTGTGTCCACATGATGTGGAGACTGGATCAGTGAAGACGTCCAGGCAGATGGAGCACATGAACTGATCTTCAGACTGCAGACGGCTGGCAGCAGACATGTCTGCTGAGAACAAAGGAGACAATGAGGGACAACAACTCTGGAATGACACGATCACTGAGAGTCTAACAGAACTAAGAGTCTGGAACCACAGCAGCAGCTTTAAAGCTCCTCAGTGATCAACATCTGATTACATTCAAGGAAGGAAACATGGAGACACAACGTAGCTGTAGTTACATAGTTCTGACTGTGGGGGCGTCAGAGGGGAAACCACAGCTGTGACCTCAGTCTAAAGGTCAAATCCTGGCCTTCAGTCTCAGCTCTGTGTTGGTGGACTTGGTTCTAGTTTCTGCTGCGTATCAAATGTAACAGTTCATATGTAACAATGTAACATGTTAGCATGACGTGTTGGAAAGGTCCAGAGATCAGATAAGATAAGATCAGATTAGATTCAACTTTATAGTCATTGTGCAAAGTTCAGGTACAAGCCAATGAAATGCAGTTAGCGTCCAACCAGAGGTGCAAAAATGTTTTATATTATATAAAGGTGATAAACAAGTAATCCTTTAAATATGTAAAATAGTGCCAAGGCCATCGTCTGAGTAAACAGTAAACAATGTCACAGTGGTTCAGTCCCATGGGAATGAATTAAAACTAGAAAGTACATTTTAGGATCAATCATTAGGATTGGTTAAATATTGATCAGGACTGAAGCTTTGGTCTCTTTGCTTCCATTCTGACAGTTTGACTCTGTTAAAGTTTGACCTTTAATCTTGTCCTGGGTGAGTCTCACTGATTTACTGACTCAGCTAAACACTCACTTCCTGCTCTACAAGCAGCAGCGTGTGAACACTGAAACATGAGTGAAGCCTTTTTAGAATGAAGGAGTGAAGTGAGCCGTGTGAGAGCAGCTCAGCTTTGGGCTTCATGCTGCTGAAACACTCAAGATTGTGTCTGGACTCACCAGAGTTTGGCTGAGACGCTGCTGTGCTGTGGACAAACTTCTGATCCTCTGGCTTCTCTTCTGCTTCAGTCCAGTCGACTGCAGCTCTGCTCTCTGACTCACTGACTCACTTTCTGTTTCCTTATGACCTTCAGACTCCTCCCTCCTTCCCTGTTGTTGCTTCTCCTCGTCTTCCCCCTGGCTGAGAGATCAGCTGTAGTTTTGTCAGAACGTGTTTGGGTTTTTCGTGGGATTGGAACTCAGATGGATGCACAGTTTCTGCACGTTGCTTCCTTGGTGACTTTGAAATAATACAAACAGAATGAGAACGCTGAGGACTCCACCATGGTCATCAGCCAACTATCAGCTGAAAGGAGAGAGTGTGTGTGTGTGTGTGTGTGTGTGTGTGTGTGTGTGTGTGTGTGTGTGTGTGTGTGTGTGGCGGAAGGACAGGTGACTTCACACGTTAGTCTACTGACTCTTTGTTTCGCTGTTTGCGGCGAGGCGTGACCAAAGAGGCGTGGTTTGTGTCCTGCGCTCCATGAATGCGACGGGCGGCGAGCCGTGACGGACGCCAGGCACGGCCAGACTTGGAGCGAACGGGTCGTAAACAATTGCGGGAGGCGTCTGAGGGGAGGGGCAGGCCCCGTATCTCCTCCGGTCAGAGCGTGAAGACACTTGCGGAAGGATTTACGAGGCGACACATTCACAGGGGGAGGAGCAACATCTCAGAACTTAGACCCCAAAAGACAGAAAACAAACCAAAGCCACGAGGGATTGAACCCCAACCTATGATCTTAAAGGATGAGTTTATCCAACCCAAATTCTATGACATCATCGTTTGTTCCTATGCTAAGTGTCTGTCTGACTCGTTCTCACGTGAAGCTCCCAGTCAGACTGGCGATATCAGAAGTCGCTCCTGATCCTGAGTGGATCGGTCTGAAGAGGGAGGAGGCCCAGAACATCTTTGAACACGCCGCTTGTCTCTGATCTGCGTCTCTGTGCTGATCACTCTTATCTATTCTATTCTATTCTTGACCAAACCCAGAAGATGTATGTGTGTGTGTGGAAGAGAGAGAGAGAGAGAGAGAGAGAGAGAGAGAGAGAGAGAGAGAGAGAGGAGATAGGTGATTGCAGCTCAGTGGAGAGCCGACATCTGCTCTAATCTGTCTGTAGAGAGACGCTCCTTAGCTTCTCCAGTTAACTCTCTCTCCTGGCGGGCCAATCACACCCAGCAGCAGATCTTCCTCCCAGGTCAATTGCCAAATCAGGCAGAAGGACAACAGCTCCTTATCGGTGAATTACCCAATCACAGCAGAGGACACTTGGTCGCGTGTTATTATCCAATCACAGCAGAGGATATCTGCGCTTTCCAAGTTCATGTTCCAAAGGAAGACAGAATGATTTGTCTCATCCAATGACCGCGCCCCGTTTACACGTTACCCTCACCATGATTACACTCGGGGATAGTTTGGCGTTCGTTCTCCCTTTACAGATTTTCCTTTTTGATTGATACACTTCAACGATTGGGACGCAGCCTGAACTGGAGTCACTGCAGCCTGAATTGGAGTCACTGCAGCCTGAACTGGAGTCACTGCAGCCTGAATTGGAGTCACTGCAGCCTGAACTAAAGTCACTGCAGCCTGAACTGGAGTCACTGCAGCCTGAACTGGAGTCACTCCAGCCTGAACTGGAGTCACTGGAGCCTGAACTGGAGTCACTGCAGCGTGAACTGGTGTCACTGCAGCCTGAACTGGAGTCACTGCAGCCTGAACTGGAGTCACTGCAGCCTGAACTGGAGTCACTCCAGCCTGAACTGGAGTCACTGCAGCGTGAACTGGTGTCACTGCAGCCTGAACTGGAGTCACTGCAGCCTGAACTGGAGTCACTGCAGCCTGGTGCTTAGGGACGGAGGAGAAAGTGACGTCCTGAGCGCGGGGGACAGAAACAGCGGACGGCCTCTTTCTTCTGTTCACATTTAGCAGCTTCGTCCCATCAAAATCAAAGTCTTCAATCAATTCAAGAGGGTGAAAGCAAATCTGTGGAGATATACATTAGAGAAATAATACAATTCCAGATTAACTGAAGGATTTTATTCTCCAGAGGCTGAACCATGGGAGGAGATGTGGAGAGAGATGGGCAGAGGAAAACTCTTTAACTTGTTTAGATCTCGCAATCAAACTTCACATTCGCCCTTTAGACACACATCTCTTTATATTCATGCGGTGATGTCGCTGTGACTCCACTCTCTCCCTCCTCTTCTCCCCCTTAATCTTCCTCACATCCTCCTCCTCCTCCTCCTCTTCACTTTCTTTTCCAGTTCTCCAGATACTCCTTTATTTCTCTCTGTTCTGTTTCCCCCTTACTCATATCTCCTCTTCCTCCCCCTCCTCCTCGCTCTCTCTCTCTCTCTCCCTCTCCACCATCAAACACCTCCTTTCACCTCTTTTCCAGTCTGGCAAATATAGAACTTTACCTCCGCTGTTCTTCCCTCCTTCTCCTCCCCCCTCTTCTTCTTTTCTTTTTTAAGCGCGGCACAGAACCTTTCATCCGTTTGAAGTCTGTGCGATGTGGAGCAGCGTCGCGTTATCACAATACAAATCTCTCAACACTTTCTCTCTGCTACTTAAATCTGAATTTCCTTACTTGTTTAAATTGTGGCCTAGTGAGGCATCTGCGCACACACACACACACACACACACACACACACACACACACACACACACACACACTCTCTCCCTCTCTGGGGAATTCATCTTTGTTCCCGTGGCTTCACCGTTACGGCGCTTGTTTTTCCGTCCTCAGCAGCTGTTTCCTGCCTTTTTCATCTTCACGGCGTCTCGAGTTTCCACCGCCGACGCCGCCGCAAAGTCTCCATTTTTACGGCGACACAATGCGGCCTGTCGCCATTTTAGAGAAGAGAGAGAGAGAGAGAGAGAGAGAGAGAGAGAGAGAGAGAGAGAGAGAGAGAGAGAGAGAGAGAGAGAGGGAGAGAGAGAGAGAGAGAGAGAGGGGCCTTGTAATGGTTCTGTCTGTCAGAGATGATTTCAGTCTCAGATGTTTAGTTTAGCTGTGTCCTCTTCCTCTTCACCTTCATCGACACGTATCTGTCGCTAAATTGCTCCATTAGCCTGTGAATGCTTTCTTTCATAAATACAAATAAAAAGCCAGATTTGATACCAGAGCAGATATGAGAAGAGTGTGTGTGTGTGTGTGTGTGTGTGTGTGTGTGTGTGTGTTGTTTCCTGCAGTAAGACGCTGTTATATAACCTGAACTTCCTGTAAATCAGGTTTGAGCCGCTTTGTTTGTGCTAACCGAAGCCAATCGATCATTCCATGATTCTCGCCGCCCGGAGGGAAAGATGCGATCTGCCGCGATAACGAGGAGCCGCCGGGTAACGAGCTCTGAGCGTCGTGCATTTTTGTGCTCGGTTAAGACGCACACGAGGATACACACACAAACACACACTGGCACAGACGCTGGGTCGGCTCTTGGAGGCGTCGCTGCAGCGATGGCGTCGACTCCCTCGTCCTTCCCGGACGCTTGAGCGTGACGTCGGCCTGCGATAACGCGGCGCTGGCTTCTGTGTTGGCTCCTGCGTTAGCTTCTCTCACTCCCCTCCTCTGTCCTCTTTCTCTCAACCACAAACCGCTCCTCTACCTCTCTTCCATCCTCTCTCTCTCTCTGATGACTCCGCCCCCCTCTTCCTCTCTCGGATGCCAATCGCCCAAAGACGTTGTTGGTTTTTCAAAACTCAGACCCTACAGGATCCGTGCTGTGGCCACACACACACACACACGCACACACACACACACACCTTTGCGTTGGCCGGCTCCAAACAGTTATTGATCAGAAATTGATCGGCTGGCTCCTTGTTAAAAAGATCTCGAGATGAAGACTGCAGGCTGGCGGGTAAACCTGCTGACTCGTCCTCACACACACACACACACACACACACACACACACACACACACACACAGGCTCTAAGTTGAGGATTTGTGTATATTGGCGACCTGAGGCCTTTGTACAGAGAGAGAGAAAAGAGAGAGAGAGAAGAGAGAGAGAGAGAGAGAGAGAGAGAGAGAGAGAGAGAGAGAGAGAGAGAGAGAGAGAGAGAGTTTAGCATCATGCTGAATGGCACCGATATCAGAACCTGACCCGTGCCGGCTGGGGTCGTTTCCTGGACACGGTCTAATAAGAGGCGGAGCAGGAAGTGGCAGTCAGCCGGCCTGTCAGCTGTGAGGCTTAATTGGTTGGCAGCCAGCAGCCAATCAGAGTTCAATGATTGTGAGAGGAGTCGCTGATGCAGGTGGGAATTGATGGGTGTTAATCTGATGGTTGATTAGATTGTGGGGCGGTGATCTGGAGGCTATGAGACGTAAATGTACACACACACACACACCAGGCAGAGCTACACACACACACACACACACACACACAGCCTCTAGAGGCCGAGCAGACAGATGGGAGGTTGATGCTAATGGGACACACGACTAAATGGTCTATATGGACGGGATAAACACGGTTCCCTTGGAAACCAAAGGACTCTGTGTGTGTTTGTGTGTGTGTGTGTGTGTGTGTAAGAAAGAGAAGGAGAGTGTTTGTGTTTACTGCCACTAAAGACTCCTGCAGTCTGAAGCACTTCACAGTGTGGGGCAACATCATAGAGAGGGTTCAGGGTCAAAGGTCAACAACATAGAGAGGGTTCAGGGTCAGAAGTCAGAGTTTGTCAGGTCAAGATACACAACATACGGAAATAAATGAATTTATTGCCTTAACTGAGATGTAATCAACACTTGCAGCATTCGTGTGTGTGTGTGTGTGTGTGTGTGTGTGTGTGTGTGTGTTGTGAGAAGCTGTGGTCAAAGGATGTATGCTTGTTTAAAAGTTGTAAATCAGGCGTGCAGGCGATAACAAGAACCACCTACACACCTACAGCTGGCTCCACTGGCAGCTCCTCTGATCTCACACACACACACTCACACACACACCCTTCTGTTAGTGCTTGAGAAATCTGAGCGTGAGCTTGCCAGGTACAGTAGATTGATCCCAGCTGCAGAAGGTTTATCAGCAATGTGAAGCAATGGAGTGGACAGATGAGCTGTATGTGTGTGTGTGTGTGTGTGGGGGTCAGGGTTAGGTGGGTGAGTGTGTGTGATGTGGGGGGGGGGTCGGCCCGTGGAGAATAGGAATGGATGATGGTTGTCTGAGCCGGCCGGTGATGAGGCTGTTGTGATATAAAGGATATAATGATGACCCCTAACAAGACTCACTTCTGTGTGTGTGTGTGTGTGTGTGTGTGTGTGTGTGTGTGTGTGTGTGTGTCTGTCAGCGGGTGGTGATTTAATGGACTGGGTCACCACACTGTTTAACACACCAGTCACAACATCTGAGGGGAGGATGGACGAAGAGAGAGTTTTTCAGCAGCTAGTATCTCTCTCTCTCTCTCTCTCTCTCTCTCTCTCTCTCTCTCTCTCTCTCTCTCTCTCTCTCTCTCTCTCTCTCTCTCTCTCTCTCTCTCCCCCTCCCTCCTCTCTCTCTCTCTCTCTCTCTCTCTCTCTCTCTCTCTCTCTCTCTCTCTCTCCCCCTCCCTCCCCCTCCCTCCCTCCCTCTCTCTCTCTCTCTCCTCCCTCCCCCTCCCTTCTCTCTGTCTTTATTAAATCTTTACTCTGCCTGATCTCTGTAGGTTTACATGAATCCATCTGATTGGTTGTTTCCTTCACAGGTTTTCATGGAGGGCTTTAAACCAAACACAGTCAAATTAGATTTGTCTTTATGGAATCAGAAGTGTGTGTGTGTGTGTGTGTGTGTATGTGTGTGTGTGTGTGTGTGTAATCTGCAGCAGTCCTCACACACCAGGATGAGAGAATGTTCTCTGCTCTTGTTGGAGACGCGGCACAAATCTCCCAATTTTCTCACAAATGCGGAAACAAAAGCGTCCAAAAAGCTGCAGAGGGCATCCAGAGCATCCAGAGCATCCAGAGCATCCAGACATGCTGGTGGAGATCAGTTTAGGATTCATTTCCACCTGAATATGAGCGATCCAACCCAGATCCTCTCTCTCTCTCTCTCTCTCTCTCTCTCTCTCTCTCATTCTCTCTCTCTCTCTCTCTCTCTCTCTCCCTCTCTCACTCTCTCTCTCTCTCTCTCTCTCCCTCTCTCCCTCTCTCTCTCTCTCTCTATCTCCCTCTCTCTCTCTCTCTTTCTCACTCTCTCTCTCTCTCTCTCTCTTTCTCTCTGTCTCTCTCTCTCTCTCTCTCTCACTCCCGCTCTATCTTTATCTCTGTGCGCTCTAGCAATAAAGGAAGGAGAGCGAGAAAAAAGTGAATTAAGTTGTGTGTGTGTGTGTGTGTGTGTGTCTGAAGTATCTCTCACATCACTTCACTTAAAGCTGCACACGTTTTGTCTTTTAGGTTTTCTTTTTATGGTGTGTGTGTGTGTGGCTTTTTGCGTGCGTGTGTGTGTCTGCCTGCCTGCCTGCCTGCCACGTGTGTGTGTGTGTGTGTCTTTGTGTGTGAGTGCGTGTGTGTGTCTGCCTGCCTGCCACGTGTGTGTGTGTGTGTGTGTGTCTTTGTGCGTGAGCGTGTGTGTGTGTGTCTATGTGCGTGATGTGTGTGCGCGCGTGTATGTGTGTGTGTGTGTAGTATCCGTGCCCTTGTTTACACACACTCTCAGATCACACTCGCTGCATCCGACCCACAGACAAATGCTGTCTTGAAATGTGGCCGGATGTGAGATTTCATATCTCTTCTCGATGGCGTCCAACAAGCTTCAGAGGCGGAGAGAGGAGAAGTGTGTGTGTTCCCAAAAACTCCTAGAAGGAACAAGGACGGCCTCCGTGTTCCATCTTAAACTCATACGCTTGGAGCTTCACGTTTGTGTGTGTGTGCACACTTGGATGAATTCATTATTATTTCTATATTTCATGCCAAGAGGCAAAGCTGCAAATCCAAACCTGTCTCAGGTCACAGAGCTGAGCCTCAACACCGACAATGAGTAAACCATTCAGTCCTTATCAGTGTCATCTGTGTGTGTGTGTGTGTGTGTGTGTGTGTGATCAGTGCACTGTTGTGTAGCACAGAGAGTATTTGTAATTCACTCATACTGTACATGTTCGTCAAATAGACCACTTGACAATGTGTGTGTGTGTGTGTGTGTGTGTGTGTGTGTGTGTGTGTGTGTGTGTGTGTGTATTTAATGTCCCCTTTGTCAAGTCCTTGAGTGGGCAACAAGGACAAGGTAGTCACCTTTGTCTCTGTGTGGCTGTCAGGCTGTAAATCAACCATAACATGGCTAATTAACTCTGCTGGAGAGAGAGAGAGAGAGAGAGAGAGAGAGAGAGAGGGAGAGAGAGCTGGACTTTGCCTTGTCCTGCACCAACATCTGTCGCCTCGATCGCCCAATTCCACTTTGTTCAGGAAGATTCCTGTGACGTTCATATGGACACAGACGTCTCCATATCAGTCTTTGTTGTTGTGTATGTCTCGTATTTGTCTGAAACACGAGACATGGACTCCTCCGTCCATCTGTCCGTCCAGACGCCTCAGACAGGCAGACGGACGCGTACGCCGCCAGCAGAGGAACGGAAACGCCACGGCAGTGAAGCCAACCGCGGGGCGTCGCAGCTCGCGCGGCAAAGTGGCACCTGCGGCTCAAATTGAGAGTTGGCACGTCGGGAAACGTCTGAGTAATGTGCCGTTTGTCTGATGCTAATGCACTCCTGTGGAAATGAACGGTTTGCTCCTGCAGCTGCAATTAAAGCTCCGCCAGCTTCCTGTGTCCTTCCACAGTCTGCATGAGCTCAACACGTATGACCGTACAGCTCAATACAAACCTACAATGTACAGCAGATCTCTATATTCTCCTTCATAATGTTCAAATGGAAACTCTTGAATAGAAATATAATGATAACAATAACTATAATAACAATAACAATAATACTAATCACAGTCTTCTTCATTTGTCAACCTGGACCCTGAGAAAGGAAAACAAAGAAGAGTTTCATTTTAGGATCCCAGACGGTGACGGTTGCTAGGAGACATACATAGTCTAATATTCTCATTCCATCGCTGGCTAATGTTTGTTAAACTTCCGTCTGGCTCCAGTTCACACGATGCAAACACTTTTAATAACGCCTGATTATCCACTGAGAAACAGAAATGAGGACTTAAACATAGCAGGAAGTGAAACCTCACCCTCAGCTTGACACTCAGTTGAACAGAATCGTTATGGTAAATACATTTAGGAACCCTAACTTCTTCCTGTGTCACCACTGTGCACACGGAGTGAAAACAGCCCATTCATTCGAGCCGCCCTGTCTCTGTAGCTGAACGCCCGCTCTGCCTGCAGTGGAGCGCCGTGATTGCAAAAATCACACGGCTAATGAGTCCCTGCTGGTCGAGACTCCGTACAGCGGCGTGCAAATGGTGAACTAATCAAAATCACAGCTGGGGACAGACCAGCAAAAAACAGAGACGTCCAACACCTCCATGTTTGTCCCCGCAGGCGTCCGTCAACGCCTCAGGTGGGTAACGAACCAATCAAAACAAAGCTTTCCTGGCAGCGCAGGACCTCTGCGTTTGTCTTGGGTGGGAGTTTGGACGCTTAATTATCACAGAACTCACTGAGACTCGCTGTATTTCACTTTAAACACGACAGGAAACGAGTGAAAGTGGAATATGTCCCCTGACAACAAACACACATGAAACACGGCGTCCGCCAGCAGGATCTGCTGATGTGAACCTATGGAAGAACACATTTCTCATCTGGCATCGCTGCCCGTTTCCCCTGGTAGATGTTTAACTGTAATGCAACGTCAGCGTCCACGGTGTCGTCCATCTGTAGTCTAACTAGATGCTTTAATCGATGGCAGGGACGTCTGCAGGTTTAAGCCTGATTAATGTTTTAATCAGCCACGGGAGAGAAACGACTGAACTCTTCTCTGCTGCAGGTTTAACGACGCTCGCCGACCCGGGCCTGCACTTCACTACGGAATGTAACTTTATATTGAATTTCACTTTGCTTTGCAACCTCCAGGCTGCGCTGTGAGACGCTTCAGCAGGCAGGACAACAAACTGTGGCTCGTGGAAATCTCCACATCTCTGCTTGAAAAATGGCTTCCTTGACTCCTTTGCTTCACTCATTTCCTCTGTCCTTCCCTCTATCCTAATTAGCTTTTCCGTTTCTCCCATTCTCTCCATTATTCAAGCCTGAAAAGATAAATACAACATTTACATATTTGTTGTTCAGCAGAGCTCAGCGTGGCAGTCAGCATCACATGTAATACATTCAGGGCGAAGAAGCTTCAGTACGTCTTGATTTAGCAGCAAATGCTCCGACTAAAGGGTTTACAGGAAGTTTCCTTCAGGCCTTCAGGTGTTTTGTGCTTGATGTCAGTGTTTGTGTCCATGTGACCAAGTTGACCTGCAGATCTGCTCTCCGCTCTTCCTCTCTGCTCGCCCTGTGAAGCTCTATTTCTGGGTGAAAGGAGTTTGATACTCTCTAGGAGGCTTTACAGAGCTCTTCCACCAGGGAGGGGCCAGCTATCTCTCTGGGTTAGGACCGTATCTATCCCCTCTACAGCACCGCAGCAGTCTGGGTTGAGCTGTTTACTTCAGTGAAACCATAAAAACTCTTTACTGCTCAGTTTTTACATTTTTCCGCTATTATCCGCGATTATTTTTATTTTGACCCATCAAATAAAAATCAACTGTTTCGTAAAAAGAAATGCAAAGTGGAAAACCGCACAAAGTTGTCATGGCGATGCCTCTGTAATGGCCTCAGCAGCACATTAGCAGCGTGGACGCGGTGATGTGCTGCCAGCTGGACGCCACCAGAGTAATGCAAATGTGACTGAGAGTGAAAAGATGAAGAGGCGTCCGACTGTGAAGTCCATTCGTCCATTCAAAGGCAGAACTGTGTTTTCATGCAAAATCCACTCGAGCGTTGTGACTCCAAGGTCTGTTTTCCTTTTTAGCGTCCGGAGCGATGAAGCAATTAGACCTGAAACAGATTACAGGCTGAGTCAACGCTCTGAGTGTGTGCGAGAGGCTGCTCTGTGATGCTGCTCTGTGACGCTCTTTGGACATGAGGTTCATCTGCACCGTCACATTTTAAACATTCTGCTTTTCCACGATTTTGACCCGCGAAAGTCCTGACAAGCCTTTAAAAAACAAAAGATAAGACTTTGGAAACGACTTCATGGCAGCTCCGCCCCCTTTTATCGCACAGCAAACTGTTTAAAATCTCAATGTTGTCCATCCATTCATGGTTTCTCTGTGATGTGACGGCAGCAGGTGAAGCAGCTTTCTCCTCTTGACATTCTGACTGATGGAGCTACGAGGAGCTCTCCCCCTGTATCAGTCCGTACGTTCACATGTTCTTCATACTGAGATGAAGGTAATGGAGAGATGCAGTGTCCACCGTCTGATCCTACATTAGAGTAAAGAAGTATCGACGCCTCTAAGAGACGACAGCTGAGGTCATCAGGACGTCTGTGAGGAGCTCATGGGACGTTTACTTCAGTTTCAACACAAAGTCAATGTTTGCTGAGCTGTTTCACTCTGGACCTGCTGCTAAAGAGGAAAGAGGGAGAGAACAAGGAGAGAGGAAGAGAGACAAAGGGAGTAGAGGGGGAGGAAAGGAGGAGGTGGGCAGAGATGAAGGGGGAGCGGAGATCAAAGCGTAATGTAGGGTGAACCCAGGAACTCACAGGAGAGAGGAGGAGGAGAGGAGTGGAGAGGAGAGGAAGACTTGTGAGGAATGAGCAGATGTCGTGGCCTCGATCGACGTGAGATCTAGACGCACCAAACGCAAATAAAACTGGGCTGGGGGACGGACAGAACACAGAAATGGAGATCCAGGTGCTCCGACACACACCTGAGCGAGGACGAGGACACGGACACAAAGACGAGGACATGCGGACACAAAGACGAGGACATGCGACACAAAAGCGCAGCCGCAGCCTCCGCAGCCCATCAACATCCCTCTCAACATCACACTCTTTCCGCTTGGCTTCAGTCGCGTTAATGGCTTTTGTTTCCACATTTAGCTCGGGGGGGCGGCCACCTGTTTCACGCAAAACAAACTCATTTCTAGACGATTACGCGCCAGCCTCTAATCATCAGTATGGCGCTGAAACGAAGCCTGACTGCTGGAGCCGCACGGGCAGAAGCAGGAGGGAGGAATCTGGCCTGCAGACCTCAAGGAGACAAAAGTTTGATCTGTTTACAGCCCGGGATGAGTTTGTTCTCTAATCAAAGGGAGAGCAGACTTTACGGGGACGCTGCAGAGACGTTTGGGTCTCGGCGGCAGAGAGAGGCGATCGTGAAAAGCGGCAGAATGAGACAGAATGTTGTGGTCTTGTGATAAACGTTCTCCATCTCAACCCAACATCGCCTGCCTGGAGTCCCATGATTCCTCTCTCCTTCATCACGTCACCGCCTCATTAGGTTTGGCTGAAGACATGACGCAGGGTCTGTAATGATGATCCGGTCAGACGCCTCTCACTCTTTAAGTGTCCTTGAGCAAGGCAGTTTATTCAGATTGGTCCCACTTAGAGACTGAGGTCGTGATGCAGATGGTGATGAAGTACAGGAGAACAGGGCAGATTATCAGGCTAACAGGTTTAAACAAAATCTCTCTCTCTCTCTCTCTCTCTCTCCCTCCCTCTCTCTCTCTCCCTGTCTCTCTCTCTCTCTCTGTAGCAGCTGATGCGAGAGCGACAGCAGATGGCGAGTCGTCCCTTCGCTTCGGTCGCCGTGGCGCTGGAGGTGGGCGGGGACCAGGAGGAGCTGCTACAGGTCAGCAACAGGCGGACACAAACGCACACTGTTGGCACGCAAAGAACACACACACAAACACACATACACACACACACACACACATAGGAGGTTCATTTCCATTTCCCCGCCTTGTGAAACCGTGGCAACGCTCAGCAGGTCTGACACAGAGGCCTCCTGCTGTTATGATTGACACATGGCAAATACACACAAACCCTCTGCTGTCTGCCTCTGTGTGTGTGTGTGTGTGTGTGTTTGTCACCACATCAGTACAGACTGCGAGAAAAATATGGAAGAAACTGATTCATATAAGTAATCAATCCTCCTGTAAAACAATGACTTTTTCCAACTAAAGCGATGAAGCGATGAGGCCACGAGGCGATGAAGCGATGCTGCTGTTATCTGCGTCCCTTCTGAAGGCTTCACCTCCTCACCTGCTTGAAGGTGACAGGAGACAATGGAGGCTATCTGCTCAGGAGGCTTAATTACCTCAGCCTGGGCCCGGGTGGGTCTGGGTTGGTTCCTGTAGAAACCTCAGGAGAACATGAGCTCTTATCCCCGTCCCAGCTCGCTTTCATTTCATTCTTGAAGGTGAGAGACAATGGGGCAGAACGTTATCTTCACACGGGGGTTAATTACACAACATCTGGTTCGCAGCCGCACACGCTGCTTAGCATAATTGTGTAATGAATGAGGGAGCGGCGGCGTTTCGGCGCCGCCTCGCTTTTCTCCACGCCGTCCCGCTTATGCAGAGGAACGGCGTGCGGGCGAAACAAATAGAGCCATCATCGCCCCATTTCATGCCATGTTTAGACGGCAAACAAGAAATACAACACCTGTTGTTTCCACGCCGGGGGTGACGAGGAGGAGAGCAGATGAGGTGATGAAGACATAATTGCTTTGAGAGGAGCATGGAGAGATTTTGATGGAGGCTGAATTCACGCAGCTGCTGAGTTGTTTTTGTTGAACTGATTTACGTGTGTGTGTGTGTGTGTGGGTGTGTGTGTGGGTGTGTGTGTGTGTGTGTGTGTGTGTTAGCAGGTGTACTTTTAATAAAGCCTGTGCGGTTCTTCTTCATGTCCCGTTCTGCTGCTGCATGTAACCGTCTGCAGCACAGTCAGACGTGTTGCTGTCATGTTGAATGTTTTAGGCTCGAATTGCATAAAAATAATAATAATAATAATGATAATAATTAGATTAGAAAATCAAAAATATAAAATCCATTAATGATATAAATTGATTTGAAAATTCAAATAAAATAATATGACTTCAAAAATTACTTACTTATAATTAACATATGCAATAAAAATACAATAAAGCAGTTTGTATATTATAATAACAAATAAAGTGAATCTGATCTCTTTGCTCCGTCACTCAGGCAGACGAGTCAGCTGATGTTTCTCCATCTGTTTGGTTTACGTTCCCAGAAGCAGATAAACGGGCCCCTCACTGTGTGTGTGTGTGTGTGTGTGTGTGTGTGTGTGTGTGTGTGTGTGTGTGTGTGTGTGGCTTCACACTGTCACAGCTGGATGGAAACGCGCTCCAACGCCTCTGAACTCTCAGTAGGCGTCTCGTAAAATCCTCTTCACTGTTTCTAGGGAATTGAACCCCCAACCCGCTTCACCACGGACCACATGGCAGTGTCCAACTATAAACACACTAAATGCTCAATAATATTCCAGTAACTATTATTATTTATCCATCAGTCTGAGGGCAAATACGTAGATATGAGTTTGACTCTGTTGCTGCCTTGCTCGTATTTCCTCGCCTGTCTTCCTTTGTACTGCAGTATTACTCAGTTGCATGCTGGTCTCTGCTGTTTGGGCCTTTTAGTACTTCCTCCCCCGCTGATCTACAGTAAATGTTTGTGGTTGCTTTAGAGGTCTCAGATCTTTGAGTTAGCCCCTCCCTCCTCCTCCCAAACCCTGGGCGTGTTAAATAACGCGGCGCTCCTCTCCATCACGCCACTTTACGCTCGCCGCTCTTCCCGCCGCGGCCCGGGCCTCACGTCGGCCTCCGCAGCTTGAGCGGCGCTTTACTGCTCGTCACGGCCGCATTACAAAACACAGGCGGAGTCATCAGCATAAATCGATGTTTCCTCTGCCTCCATAAAGCACCGGCGCCGCGTCGTAAAGCTGATGAGCCCGCAGCACCTAGCATCCGCACGCCTCCGCCTGCGAGGAGCGGCGCCCACCTTGTGCTGATTAACGACAGGCTGCTGTTTTCATAATGCTATTTAAAGCAAGAAATGAATCAATTTCATATCTTAGGTTTTAATGTGGCGTATTTATTCTTCAATTGCTGGGATTTAATACACCCCAGGGGGGGAGGGGGGAGGGAGGCAGGGGGGAGGGGGGGGAGATGGGGTGGGTGGGTGGGAGAGAGGGGGGAGACGAGAGGACAGAAACAGATAAATAATATTTATGTTACCTGGAGTAATGAGCTGTATGTTTGCTGTTTGTAGCCACACAAAAACACACGGTTAAAACCTATATACACACACACACACACACACATACACACACACACACACACCTAC